>NW_028134676.1:0-85000 GCF_964662115.1 Mustela nivalis | reverse complement strand
TTTCACGACCATGAGACACGATATCCAGAGACAAAAACTTGAGCAAGAGCCTCACACTCGCCATTTTCTCAAATCCCGAAAAGTTCTCCTCATGGTCTGTAGATAAGTCCTGCCATACCTATGACCTGAAACATAAGCCAAGTTTGTGCTTTCAGACAACTGTCCAAAGAGCCCTGGCCTACACAACCTACAGGCTCAGGCCCCTGGAGCCAAACCTGAGGACTGTACTTGCCCTCTCCAAGAGAACTGTGTGTGCCCATTCCAATGGCCACATCCCTTCTAATAGGATAAACCTCCAAAGTCCCTGATTCATCTCATTAGTGGTGGCTTCCCAGGTCAAACAGGGGCAATGTGAGCCCATCTGAGCACCTACCTGTACTCAGACCCATAGACAGATGTCCCCAGAGGTAAAAAGGAAAGACAGGCCCCTAGGCACTAATCATATCCATTGCTTTGGTTTCCAGGCATCTCTCCTCAGAGGCCTGGATTTCAAAACCAGCATATGGCTGTTTCTTGACTCACCCATCAGAAAACATCTCATCTACATAAGGGAAACCTGCACTTTGGAGCTGTGTCAAAGCCTCTGTTTAGGAGAACCCTTCAGGACCCCAGTGCCACGGCTTCATTCCAAGATCTCCATAGACACAAAAGCACATTAGGACCCATCCATAGGAGAGTCCATTTCAACGCAGCCTCCTCAGTTGCTCCCCCAGATCCAGCAGATTTAACTTGTCTTGTGTCTAGGAGACAATTGGAATGCGAGGTGGGCTACCCAGCCATGCATTCTTAGAACCCTGCTCAGAATCATTGGCGGAGCCAAACAGCAGGTCGCAATTGTCCTGCAGAAGACATTTTGCAGTTCGGAGATTCTCACAAATCCCATCGTGGAAAAACCCCCATAGCCTCGTGATGCCCCCCCTTCGTGAATGGGCCATCAGGGACAGAAACACCAACTTGAGCGATCGTCTGATCCTCGCCCTGACTTCAGATGCACGAGATCTCGATTCAGGTCTGTAGATTGTGCCATCGCTGATACAAAATCCAGAGACAAAAACCTGAGCAAGCGCCTCAGACTCGCACTTTCTTCATATCCTGAAGAGTTCTTCTCATGGTTTATAGATCGGGCCTGCCATACCTACGTCCCCAAACCTAAGCTGAGTTTGTGTTTTCAGACTTCTGTCCTCAAAGTCCTGGGCCACACACCCTCATGCTGGAGCCTCTGAAGCCACACATTAGGACTGTGCCTACAAATCCATGGGAATTCTGCCCATTCCATTGTCCAAATTCGTACAAATTAGGAGAAACCTCCAAAATCCCTGAGGCCATCTCAATTTTGTAGGTCACCCGGAACAAACAAGGGCTGTCTGACACCAGCTGATATTCTACCTCCACTCATACCATACATGGATGTCCCCAGAGGAGAAGATTGAACCAGACAGGACCCTAGGCCATAATAGGATCCATTGCCTTGGTTTACAGGCATGTCTCCTCAAAAGCCTGATTCCAATACGAGCATAGGGGTTTTGCTGAGGCACCCAGCAGAACTCATCTCATCTCCACAAGGAAACCTGTGCATGGGAGCCATGTCCAAAGCATAGGAGAGTACTTCAGGGTCCCGGTGCCACCGCCCCATTCCAGGGCCCTCATGGACACAAAAACACATTAGGACCCATCCTCAGGAAAGTCCATTTCAACATAGCCACCCCGGTTGCTCCCGCAGAGCAATCAGATCTAAACTGTCTTATTGCTAGGAGACAATTGGTGTGCAAGGCGGGCTTCCCAGGCATCCATCCTCGAACGAGCTCTGGAGTCATTCCATAAGGGATGTCCTGGAGCTGTCCAACAGGTCTCAATTGTCCCGCAAAAGGTATCCTTGAAGGGGGCATCCCACAACTCCCAACGTGGGAAATCCTCAATGGCCTCGAGATTCCACTCCCTTCATGAAGCGGCCGTCATGCACGGAAACTCCAACCTGAGCCAACGTCTGATCCTCGCCCTGACTTCAGATCTATGAGTATTGGTTCAGATCTGCAGTTGGTACCTGCCGTGCCCTCGCCCTGAAACCCAAGTCTAGCTTGTCTTCTCAGAATTCCGTCCTCACACTCCTGGCCCCGAAGCCCTCAAGTTTGGCAATTCCGGACCCACAATGCAGCACTCTGCCTGCCCCCTAGAAAAAAATTATTGCATCATGAGCTGTACAGGCACCTTCAATGATGATAAACCTCCACAGCACACGACTTCACACAAATTATATAGTCTAACCTGGGCACTAATGCACTGTCGGACACAACCTGAGCCCGGACCTCCTGACCAACACCCGGAAAGCACAGAGCACACTGAGCACATAAGCCCTGCCATGGCCTTAGGTCATCATCTCTTCCCTACCTCAGTTTTCCGGCTTCAGAACCGAGACATTATCTCCAATCACTGCCCAGGGGTGAGTGTGATGCAGAAATCAGAACACCTCCTTACCCATGGTAAGAAACCTTGTGGTTGGCACGTCGTCCAACGTTCAGTGTAGGAGAAACCAGCATTCACCCTGAGGCCCCGCCCAATCTTGAGTGCGACAAGGGCATAAACACGCATTGTGACCCTCAGCATGAGTACTGTCCTCTAGTAAGTCCTCTCAGTGACTGGACCATTAGATGTCATAATGGGCTTGATATGTCCCTAGGCCCCAATTTTTAACCAGATTTCTGAATGTCCAGTCACCCCCCCCCAAGGGCGCTACTCAGGAATCCCTCATTAGGTGAGACACCTGAGGTTAAAAAGAAAACAACATCAAAAAAAAAAAAAACGGAGCTTTTCCATCACACAGAGTGACCCCAAACGCTTTAGACTGGTCCAAACCACCAGGGAGTAAGACTCGTCCATTTCCCATGAAGTCACCCAGAAATTTCACGACCATGAGTGACACGATATCCAGAGACAAAAACTTGAGCAAGAGCCTCACACTCGCCCTTTTCTCAAATCCCGAAAAGTTCTCCTCATGGTCTGTAGATAAGTCCTGCCATCCCTATGACCTGAAACATAAGCCAAGTTTGTGTTTTCAGACAACTGTCCAAACAGCCCTGGCCTACACAACCTATAGGCTCAGGCCCCTGGAGCCAAACCTGAGGACTGTACTTGCCCTCTCCAAGGGAATTGTGTGTGCCCATTCCAATGGCCACATCCCTTCTAATACGATAAACCTCCAAAGTCCCTGATCCATCTCATTAGTGGTAACTTCCCAGGTAAAACAGGGGCAATCTGAGACCATCTGAGCACCTACCTGTACTCAGACCCATAGACAGATGTCCCCAGAGGTAAAAAGGAAAGAACAGGCCCGTAGGCACTAATCATATCCATTGCTTTGGTTTCCAGGCATCTCTCCTCAGAGGCCTGGATTTCAAAACCAGCATATGGCTGTTTCTTGACTCACCCATCAGAAAACATCTCATCTACACATGGGAAACTTGCACGTTGGAGCTGTGTCAAAGCATCTGTTTAGGAGAACATTTCAGGGCCCCAGTGCCACCGCTTCATTCCAAGGTCTCCATCGACACAAAAGCACATTAGGACCCATCCATAGGAGAGTCCATTTCAACTCAGCCTCCTCGGTTGCTCCCCCAGATCCAGCAGATCTAACCTGTCTTGTGTCTAGGAGACAATTGGAATGCGAGGTGGGCTACCCAGCCATGCATCCTTAGAACCCTGCTCAGAATCATTGCCCTGGAGCCAAACAGCTGGTCTCAATTGTCCTGCAGAAGACACTTTGCAGTTTGGAGATTCTCACAAATCCCATCGTGGGAAAAGCCCCATGGCCTCGTGATGCCCCCCCTTAGTGAAGGGGCCATCAGGGACAGACACCAACTTGAGCGATCGTCTGATCCTCGCCCTGACTTCAGATGCACGAGATCTCGATTCAGGTCTGTAGATTGTGCCATCGCTGATACAAAATCCAGAGACAAAAACCTGAGCAAGCGCCTCAGACTCGCACTTTCTTCATATCCTGAAGAGTTCTTCTCATGGTTTGTAGATCGGTCCTGCCATACCTACGTCCCCATCCTAAGCTGAGTTTGTGTTTTCAGAATTCTGTCCTCAAGTCCTGGGCCACACACCCTCCAGGCTGGGGCCCCTGGAGCCACACATTAGGACTGTGCCTACCAATCCATGAGAATTCTGCCCATTCCATTGTCCAAAATCATACAAATTAGGAGAAACTTCCAAAGTCCCTGAGGCCATCCCAATAGTGTAGGTCGCCCGGAACAAACAAGGGCTGTCTGACACCAGCTGATAATCTACCTCCACTCATACCATAAATGGATGTCCCCAGAGGAGAAGATTGAACCAGACCGGACCCTAGGCCATAACAGGATCCATTGCCTTGGTTTACAGGCATGTCTCCTCAAAAGCCTGATTCCAATACGAGCATAGGGGTTTTGCTGAGGCACTCAGCAGAACTCATCTCGTCTCCACAAGGAATCCTGTGCATGGGAGCCATGTCCAAAGCATAGAAGAGTACTTCAGGGTCGCGGTGCCACCGCCCCATTCCAAGGCCCTCATGGACACAAAAACACATTAGGACCCATCCTCAGGAAAGTCCATTTCAACTAGCCACCCCGGTTGCTCCCGCAGAGCCATCAGATCTAAACTGTCTTGTTGCTAGGAGACAATTGGAATGCGAAGCTGGCTTCCAGGCATCCATCCTCGAACGGTGCTCTGGAGTCATTCCATAGGGGATGTCCTGGAGCTGTCCAACAGGTCTCAATTGTCCCGCAGAAGGAATCCTTGAAGGGGGCATCCCACAACTCCCAACGTGGGAAAACCTCAATGGCCTCGAGATTCCACTCCTTTCATGAAACGGCCATCATGCACAGAAACTCCAACCTGAGCCAACGTCTGATCCTCCCCCTGATTCAGATGCATGAGTATTGGTTCAGATCTGCAGGGGTACTTGCCGTGCCCTCGCCTTGAAACCCAAGTCTAGCTTGTCTTTTCAGACTTCCGTCCTCACACTCCTGGCCCCGAAGCCCTCATGTTTGGCAATTCCGGACCCACAATGCAGCACTCTGCCTGCCCTCTAGTAAAAAATTATTGCCTCATGAGCTGCCCAGGCACCTTCAATGAGGATAAACCTCCACAGCACTGGACTTTACCCTAAGTATATATTCTAACCTGGGCCTTAATGCACTGTCGGACACAACCTGAGCCCGGACCTCCCGACCAACACCCGGAAAGCAGACCGCACACTGAGCACCTAAGACCCGCCATGGCCTTAGGTCATCATCTCTTCCCTACCTCAGTTTTCAGGCCTCAGAACCGAGACATTATCTCCAATAACTGTCCAGGGGTGAGTGTGATGCAGAATTCAGAACACCTCCTTACACACGGTAAGAAACCTTGTGGTTGGCACGTCGTCCAACGTCCAGTGTAGGAGAAACCAGCATTCACCCTGAGGCCCCAACCAATCTTGAGTGCGACAAGCGCATAAACACGCATTGTGACCCTCAGCATGAGTCCTGTCCTCTAGTAAGTCCTCTCAGTGACTGGACCATTAGATGTCATAATGGGCTTGATATGTCCCTAGGCGCCAATTTTTAACCAGATTTCTGAATGTCCAGTCACCCCCCTCAGGGCTCTACTCAGGAATCCCTCATTAGGTGAGACACCTGAGGTTAAAAAGAAAACAACAGCAAAAAAAAAAAAAAAAAAAAAAAAAACGGACTTCTTCCATCCCACAGAGTGACCCCAAATGCTTTGGACTGGTCCAAACCCCGAGGTAGTAAGACTCGTCCATTTCCCATGAAGTCACCCAGAAATTTCACGACCATGAGTGACACGATATCCAGAGACAAAAACTTGAGCAAGAGCCTCACACTCGCCCTTTTCTCAAATCCCGAAAAGTTCTCCTCATGGTCTGTAGATAAGTCCTGCCATACCTATGACCTGAAACATAAGCCAAGTTTGTGTTTTCAGACAACTGTCCAAACAGCCCTATCCTACACAACCTACAGGCTCAGGCCCCTGGAGCCGAACCTGAGGACTGTACTTGCCCTCTCCAAGGGAATTGTGTGTGCCCATTCCAATGGCCACATCCCTTCTAATAGGATAAACCTCTAAAGTCCCTGATCCATCTCATTAGTGGTGGCTTCCCAGGTCAAACAGGGGCATTCTGAGCCCATCTGAGCACCTACCTGTACTCAGACCCATAGACAGATGTCCCCAGAGGTAAAAAGGAAAGAACAGGCCCCTAGGCACTAATCATATCCATTGCTTTGGTTTCCAGGCATCTCTCCTCAGAGGCCTGGTTTCAAAACCAGCATATGGCTGTTTCTTGACTCACCCATCAGAAAACATCTCATCTACCCATGGGAAACTTGCACGTTGGAGCTGTGTCAAAGCCTCTGTTCAGGAGAACCCTTCAGGACCCCAGTGCCACCGCTTCATTCCAAGGTCTCCATAGACACAAAATCACATTAGGACCCATCCATAGGAGAGTCCATTTCAACTCAGCCTCCTCGGTTGTTCCCCCAGATCCAGCAGATCTAATTTGTCTTGTGTCTAGGAGACAATTGGAATGCGAGGTGGGCTACCCAGCCATGCATTCTTAGAACCCTGCTCAGAATCATTGGCCTGGAGCCAAACAACAGGTCTCAATTGTCCTGCCGAAGACACTTTGCAGTTTGGAGCTTCTCACAAATCTCATCGTGGGAAAACCCCCATAGCCTCGTGATGCCCCCACTTCGTGAATGGGCCATCAGGGACAGGAACACCCACTTGAGCGATCGTCTGATCCTCGCCCTGACTTCAGATGCACGAGATCTCGATTCAGGTCTGTAGATTGTGCCATCGCTGATACAAAATCCAGAGACAAAAACCTGAGCAAGCACCTCAGACTCGCACTTTCTTCATATCCTGAAGAGTTCTTCTCATGGTTTGTAGATCGTTCCTGCCATACCTAGGTCCCCAAACCTAAGCTGAGTTTGTGTTTTCAGACTTCCGTCCTCAAAGTCCTGGGCCACACACCCTCCAGGCTGGGGCCCCTGGAGCCACATATTAGGACTGTGCCTACCAATCCATGAGAATTCTGCCCATTCCATTGTCCAAAATCGTACAAATTAGGAGAAACCTCCAAAGTCCCTGAGGCCATCCCAATAGTGTAGGTCGCCCGGAACAAACAAGGGCTGTCTGACACCAGCTGATAATCTACCTCCACTCATACCATAAATGGATGTCCCCAGAGGAGAAGATTGAACCAGACAGGACCCTAGGCCATAATAGGATCCATTGCCCTGGTTTACAGGCATGTCTCCTCAAAAGCCTGATTCTAATACGAGCATAGGGGTTTTGCTGAGTCACCCAGCATAAATCATCTCGTCTCCACAAGGAAACCTGTGCATGGGAGCCATGTCCAAAAAATAGGAGAGTACTTCAGTGTCCCGGTGCCACCGCCCCATTCCAAGGAACTCATGGACACAAAAACACATTAGGACGCATCCTCAGGAAAGTCCATTTCAAATCAGCCACCACGGTTGCTCCCGCAGAGCCGTCAGATTTAACCTGTCTTGTGTCTAGGAGACAATTGGATTGCGAGGTGGGCTACCCAGCCATGGATCCTTAGAACCCTGCGCAGAATCATTGGCCTGGAGCCAAACAACAGGTCTCAATTGTCCTGCAGAAGACACTTTGCAGTTTGGAGCTTCTCACAATCCCATCGTGGGAAAACCCCCATGGCCTCGTGATGCCCCCCCTTCGTGAAGGGGCCATCAGGGACAGAAGCACCAACTTGAGCGATCGTCTGATCCTCGCCCTGAGTTCAGATGCACGAGATCTCGATTCAGGTCTGTAGATTGTGCCATCGCTGATACAAAATCCAGAGACAAAAACCTGAGCAAGCACCTCAGACTCGCACTTTCTTCATATCCTGAAGAGTTCTTCTCATGGTTTGTAGATCGGGCCTGCCATACCTACGTCCCCAAACCTAAGCTGAGTTTGTGTTTTCAGACTTCTGTCCTCAAAGTCCAGGGCCACACACCCTCCAGGCTGGGGCCCCTGGAGCCACACATTAGGACTGTGCCTACCAATCCATGGGAATTCTGCCCATTCCATTGTCCAAAATCGTACAAATTAGGAGAAACCTCCAAAGTACCTGAGGCCTTTCCAATCGTGTAGGTTGCCCGGAACAAACAAGGGCTGTCTGACACCAACTGATAATCTACCTCCACTCATACCATAAATGGAAGTCCCCAGAGGAGAAGATTGAACCAGAAAGGACCCTAGGCCATAATAGGATCCATTGCCTTGGTTTACAGGCATGTCTCCTCAAAAGCCTGATTCCAATACGAGCATAGGGGTTTTGCTGAGGCACTCAGCAGAACTCATCTCGTCTCCACAAGGAAAGCTGTGCATGGGAGCCATGTCCAAAGCATAGGAGAGTACTTCAGGGTCCCGGTGCCAGCGCCCCATTCCAAGGCCCTCATGGACACAAAAACACATTAGGACCCATCCTCAGGAAAGTCCATTTCAACTCAGCAACCCCGGTTGCTCCCGCTGAGCCATCAGATCTAAACTGTCTTGTTGCTAGGAGACAATTGGAATGCAAGGCGGGCTTCCAAGGCATCCATCCTCGAACAGTGCTCTGGAGTCATTCCATATGGGATGTCCTGGAGCTGTCCAACAGGTCTCTATTGTCCCGCAGAAGGAATCCTTAAAGGGGGCATCCCACAACTCCCAACGTGGGAAAACCTCAATGGCCTCGAGATTCCACTCCCTTCATGAAGCGGCCGTCATGCACGGATACTCCAACCTGAGCCAACGTCTGATCCTCGCCCTGACTTCAGATGCATTAGTATTGATTCAGATCTGCAGGGGGTACGTTCAGTGCCCTCGCCTGAAACCCAAGTCTTGCTTGTCTTCTCAGACTTCCGTCCTCACACTCCTGGCCCCGAAGCCCTCAAGTTTGGCAATTCCGGATCCACAATGCAGCAATCTGCCTTCCCTCTAGAAAAAAATTGTTGCCTCATGAGCTGCCCAGGCACCTTCAATGAGGATAAACCTCCACAGCACTCGACTTCACCCAAATGATATAGTCTAACCTGGGCACTAATGCACTGTCGGACACAACCTGAGCCCGGACCTCCTGACCAACACCCGGAAAGCAGTCCGCACACTGAGCATATAAGACCACCATGTCCTTAGGTCATCCTCTCTTCCCTACCTCAGTTTTCAGGCCTCAGAACCGAGACATTATCTCCAATCACTGCCCAGGGGTGAGTTGATGCAGAAATCAGAACACCTCCTTACCCATGGTAAGAAACCTTGATTTTGGCATGCCGTCCAACATTCAGTGTAGGAGAAACCAGCATTCACCCTGAGGCCCCGCCCATTCTTGAGTGTGACAAAAGCATAAACACGCATTGTGACCCTCAGCATGAGTCCTGTCCTCTAGTAAGTCCTCTCAGTGACTGGACCATTAGTTGTCATAATGGGCTTGATATGTCCCTACGCCCCAATTTTTAACCAGATTTCTGAATATCCAGTCACCACCCCCCCAGGGCTCTACTCTGGAATCCCTAATTTGGTGGGACACCTGAGGTTAAATAGAAAACAACATCAAAAAAAAAAAAAAAACGGACTTCTTCCATCCCACAGAGTGACCCCAAACGCTTTGGACTGGGCCAAACCACGAGGGAGTAAGACTCGTCCATTTCCCATGAAGTCACCCAGAAATTTCACGACCATGAGTGACACGATATCCAGAGACAAAAACTTGAGCAAGAGCCTCACACTCGCGATTCTCTCAAATCCCGAAAAGTTCTCCTCATGGTCTGTAGATAAGTCCTGCCTTACCTATGACTTGAAACATAAGCCAAGTTTGTGTTTTCAGACAACTGTCCAAACAGCCCTGGCCTACACAACCTACAGGCTCAGGCCCCTGGAGCCAAACCTGAGGACTGTACTTGCCAACTCCAAGGGAATTGTGTGTGCCCATTCCAATGGCCACATCCCTTCTAATAGGATAAACCTCCAAAGTCCCTGATCCATCTCATTAGTGGTGGCTTCCCATTAAAACAGGGGGCAATCTGAGCCCATCTGAGTACCTACCTGTACTCAGACCCATGGACAGATGTCCCCAGAGGTAAAAAGGAAAGAACAGGCCCCTAGGCACTAATCATATCCATTGCTTTGGTTTCCAGGCATCTCTCCTCAGAGGCCTGGATTTCAAAACCAGCATATGGCTGTTTCTTGACTCACCCATCAGAAAACATCTCATCTACATTGGGAAACTTGCACGTTGGAGCTGTGTCAAAGCCTCTGTTTAGGAGAACCCTTAAGGGCTCCAGTGCCACCGCTTCATTCCAACGTCTCCATCGACACAAAGCACATTAGGACCAATCCATAGGAGAGTCCATTTCAACCCAGCCTCCTGGTTTGCTCCCCCAGATCCAGCAGATCTAACGTGTCTTGTTTCTAGGAGACAATTGGAATGCGAGGTGGGCTACCCAGCCATGCATCCTTAGAACCCTGCTCAAATCATTGGCCTGGAGCCAAACAACAGGTCTCAATTGTCCTTCAGAAGACACTTTGCAGTTTGGAGCTTCTCACAAATTTCATCGTGGGAAAACCCCCATGGCCTCGTGATGCCGCCCCTTCGTGAAGGGGCCATCAGGGACAGAAACACCAAATTCAGCGATCGTCTGATCCTCGCCCTGACTTAGGATGCACAAGATCTCGATTCAGGTTTGTAGATTGTGCCATCGCTGATACAAAATACAGAGACAAAACCTGAGCAAGTGCCTCAGACTCACACATTCTTCATATCCTGAAGTGTTCTTCTCATGGTTTGTAGATCGAGCCTGCCATACCTACGTCTCCTAACCTAAGCTGAGTTTGTGTTTTCCGACTTCTGTCCACAAAGTCCAGGTCCACAAACCCTCCAGACTGGGGCCCCTGGAGCCAACATTAGGACTGTGCCTAACAATCCATGGGAATTCTGCCCATTCCATTGTACAAAATCGTACAAATTAGGAGAAACCTACAAAGTCCCTGAGGCCATGCCAATAGTGTAGGTCGCCTTGAACAAACAAGGGCTGTCTGACACCAACTGATAATCTACCTCCACTCATATCATAAATGGATGTCCCCAAGGAGAAGATTGAACCAGACAGGACCCTAGGCCATAATAGGATCCATTGCCTTGGTTTACAGGCATGTCTCCTCAAAAGCCTGATTCCAATACGAGCATCGGGGTTTTGCTGAGGCACCCAGCAGAACTCATCTCGTCTCCTCAAGGAAACCTGTGCATGGGAGCCATGTCCAAAGCATAGGAGAGTACTTCAGGGTCCCGGTGCCACCGCCCCATTCCAAGGCCCTCATGGACACAAAAACACACTAGGGCCCATCCTCAGGAAAGTCCATTTCAACTCAGCCACCCCGGTTGCTCCAGCAGAGCCATCAGATCTAAACTGTCTTGTTGCTAGGAGACAATTGGAATGCGAGGCGGGCTTCCCAGGCATCCAACTCGAACGGTGCTCTGGAGTCATTCCATATGGGATGTCCTGGAGCTGTCCAACACGTCACAATTGTCCCGCAGAAGGAATCCTTGAAGGGGGCATCCCACAACTCCCAACGTGGGAAAACCTCAATGGCCTCGAGATTCCGCTTCCTTCATGAAGCGGCCGTCATGCACGGAAACTCCAACGTGAGCCAACGTCTGATCCTCGCCCTGAATTCAGATGCATGAGTATTGGTTCAGATCTGCAGGGGGTACCTGCCGTGTCCTCGCCCTGAAACCCAAGTCTAGCTTGTCTTCTCAGACTTCCGTCCTCACACTCCTGGCCCCGAAGCCTTCAAGTTTGGCAATTCCGGACCCACAATGCAGCAATCTGCCTGCCCTCTAGAAAAAAATTATTGCCTCATGAGCTGCCCAGGCACCTTCAATGAGGATAAACCTCCACAGCACTCTACTTCACCCAAATTATATAGTCTAACCTGAGCACTAATGCACTGTCGGACAAAACCTGAGCCCGGACCTCCTGATCAACACCCGGAAAGCAGACCGCACACTGAGCACATAAGACCCACCATGGCCTTAGGTCATCATCTCTTCGCTACCTCAGTTTTCAGGCCTCAGAACCGAGACATTATCTCCAATCACTGCCCAGGGGTGAGTGTGATGCAGAAATCAGAACACCTCCTTACACATGGTAAGAAACCTTGTGGTTGGCACGTCGTCCAACGTTCAGTGTAGGAGAAACCAGCATTCACCCTGAGGCCCCGCCCATTCTTGAGTCTGACAAGGGTATAAACACGGATTGTGACCCTCAGCATGGGTCCTTTCTTCTAGTAAGTCCTCTCAGTGACTGGACCATTAGTTGTCATAATGGGTTTGGTATGAAACTAGGCCCCAATTTTTAACCAGATTTCTGATTGTCGAGTCACCCCCGCCTAGGGCTTTACTCTGGAATCCCTCATTTGGTGGGACACCTGAGGTTAAAAACAAAACAACATCAAAAAAAAAAAAAAAAAAAAAGACTTCTTCCATTCCACAGAGTGACCCCAAACGCTTTGGACTGGGCCAAACCACCAGGGAGTAAGACTCGTCCATTTCCCATGAAGTCACCCAGAAATTTCACGACCATGAGTGACATGATATCCAGAGACAAAAACTTGAGCAAGAGCCTCACACTCGCCTTTTTCTCAAATCCCGAAAAGTTCTCCTCATGGTCTGTAGATAAGTCCTGCCATACCTATGACCTGAAACATAAGCCAAGTTTGTGTTTTCAGACAACTGTCCAAACAGCCCTGGCCTACTCAACCTACAGGCTCAGGCCCCTGGAGGCAAACCTGAGGACTGTACTTGCCCTCTCCAAGGGAATTGTGTGTGCCCATTCCAATGGCAACATCCCTTCTGATAGGATAAACATCCAAATTCCCTGATCCATCTCATTATTGGTGGCTTCCCAGGTAAAACAGGGGCAATCTGATCCCTTCTGAGCACCTACCTGTACTCAGACCCATAGACAGATGTCCCCAGAGGTAAAAAGGAAAGAACAGGCCCCTAGGCACTAATCATATCCATTGCTTTGGTTTCCAGGCATCTCTCCTCAGAGGCCTGGATTTCAAAACCAGCATATGGCTGTTTCTTGACTCACCCATCAGAAAATATCTCATCTAAACATGGGAAACTTGCACGTTGGAGCTGTGTCAAAGCCTCTGTTTAGGAGAACACTTCAGGGCCCCAGAGCCACGGCTTCATTCCAAGGTCTCCATAGAAACAAAAGCACATTAGGACCCAACCATAGGGGAGTCCATTTCAACTCAGCCTCCTCGGATGCTCCCCCAGATCCAGCAAATCTAACCTATCTTGTTTCTAGGAGACAATTGGAACGTGAGGTGGGCTACCCAGCCATTCATCCTTAGAACCCTGCTCAGAATCATTGGCCTGGAGCCAAACAACAGGTCTCAATTGTCCTGCAGAAGACACTTTGCAGTTTGGAGCTTCTTTCAAATCCCATCGTGGGAAAATCCCCATGGCCTCGTGATGCCGCCCCTTCGTGAAGGGCCCATCAGGGACAGAAACACCAACTTGAGCGATCGTCTGATCCTCGCCCTGACTTCAGATGCACCTGATCTCGATTCAGGTCTGTAGATTGTGCCATTGCTGATACAAAATCCAGAGACACAAACCTGAGCAAACACCTCAGACTCGCACTTTCTTCATATCCTGAAGAGTTCTTCTCATGGTTTGTAGATCGGGCCTGCCATACCTATGTCCCCAAAACTAGGCTGAGTTTGTGTTTTCAGACTTCTGTCCTCAAAGTCCTGGGCCACACATCCTCTAGGCTGGGGCCCCTGGAGCCACACATTAGGACTGTGCCTACCAATCCATGAGAATTCTGCCCATTCCATTGTACAAAATCGTACAAATTAGGAGAAACCTCCAAAGACCCTGAGGCCATCCCAATAGCGTAGGTCGCCCGGAACTAACAAGGGCTGTCTGACACCAGCTGATAATCTACCTCCACTCATACCATAAATGGATGTCCCCAGAGGAGAAGATTGAACCAGACAGGACCCTAGGCCATAATAGGATCCATTGCCTTGTTTTACAGGCATGTCTCCTCAAAAGCCTGATTCCAATACGAGCATAGGGGTTTTGCTGAGGCACCCAGCAGAACTCATCTCGTCTCCACAAGGAAACCTATGCATGGGAGCCATGTCCAAAGCATAGGAGAGTACTTCATGGTCCCGGTGCCACCGCCCCATTCCAGGGCCATCATGGACACAAAAACACATTAGGCCCATCCTCAGGAAAGTCCATTTCAACTCAGCCACCCCGGTTGCTCCGCAGAGCCATCAGATCTAAACTGTCTTGTTGCTAGGAGACAATTGGAATGCAAGGCGGGCTTCCCAGGCATCCGCCTCGAACGGTGCTCTGGAGTCATTCCATATGGGATGTCCTGGAGCTGTCCAACAGGCCTCAATTGTCCCGCAGAAGGAATCCTTGAAGGGGGCATCCCACAACTCCCAACGTGGGAAAACCTCAATGGCCTCGAGATTCCGCTCCCTTCATTAAGCGGCCATCATGCGCGGAAACTCCAACCTGAGCCAACGTCTGATCCTCGCCCTGACTTCAGATGCATGAGTATTGGTTCAGATCTGCAGGGGGTACCTGCCGTGCCCTAGCCCTGAAACCAAGTCTAGCTAGTCTTCTCAGACTGCCGTCCTCACACTCCTGGCCCCGATGCCCTCAAGTTTGGCAATTCCGGACCCACAAAGCAGCACTCTGCCTGCCCTCTAGAAAAAAATTGTTGCCTCATGAGCTGCCCAGGCACCTTCAATGAGGATAAACCTCCACAGCACTCGACTTCACCCAAATTATATAGTCTAACCTGGGAACTAATGCACTGTCGGACACAACCTGAGCCCGGACCTCCCGACCAACTCCCAGAAAGCAGACCGCAAACTGAGCACATAAGACCCGCCAAGGCCGTAGGTCATCATCTCTTCCCTACCTCAGTTTTCAGGCCTCAGAAACGAGACATTATCTCCAATCACTGCCCAGGGGTGAGTGTGATGCAGAAATCAGAAAACTTCCTTACCCATGGTAAGAAACCTTGTGTTTGGCACGTCGTCCAACGTTCAGTGTAGAAGAAACCAGCATTCACCCTGAGGCCCCGCCCATTCTTGAGTGCGACAAGGGCATAAACACGCATTGTGACCCTCAGCATGAGTCCTGTCCTCTAGTAAGTCCTCTCAGTGACTGGACCATTAGATGTCATAATGGGCTTGATATGTCCCTAGGTCCCAATTTTTAACCAGATTTCTGATTGTCCAGTCAACCCCCCCCAGGGCTCTACTCTGGAATTCCTCATTTGGTGGGACACCTGAGGTTAAAAAGAAAACAACATCAAAAAAAAAAAAAAATAAACGGACTTCTTCTATCCCACAGAGTGACCCCAATCGCTTTGGACTGGGCCAAACCACCAGGGAGTAAGACTCGTCATTTCCCATGAAGTCACCCAAAAATTTCACGACCATGAGTGACACGATATCCAGAGACAAAAACTTGAGCAAGAGCCTCACACTCGCCCTTTTCTCAAATCCCGAAATGTTCTCCTCATGATCTGTATATAAGTCCTGCCATACCTATGACCTGAAACATAAGCCAAGTTTGTGTTTTCAGACAACTGTCCAAACAGTCCTGGCCTACACAACCTACAGTCTCAGGCCCCTGGAGCCAAACCTGAGGACTGTACTTGCCCTCTCCAAGGGAATTCTGTGTGCCCATTCCAATGGCCACATTCCTTCTAATAGGATAAACCTCCAAAATCCCTGATCCATCTCATTAGTGGTGGCTTCCCAGGTAAAACAGGGGCAATCTGAGCCCATCTGAGCACCTACCTATACTCAGACCCATAGACAGATGTCCCCAGAGGTAAAAAGGAAAGAACAGGCCCCTAGTCACTAATCATATCCATTGCTTTGGTTTCCAGGCATCTCTCCACAGAGGCCTGGATTTCAAAACCAGCAATGGCTGTTTCTTGACTCACCCATCAGAAAACATCTCATCTACACATGGGAAACTTGCACGTTGGAGCTGTTTTCAAAGGCTCTGTTTAGGAGAACCCTTCAGGGCCCCAGTGCCACCGCTCTTTCCAGGTGTCCATAGACACAAAAGCACATTAGGACCCATCCACAGGAGAGTCCATTTCAACTCAGCCTCCTCGGTTTCTCCCCTAGATCCAGCAGAACTAACCTGTCTTGTTGCTAGGAGACAATTGGAATGCGAGGTGGGCTACCCAGCCATCCATCCTTAGAACCCTGCTCAGAATCATTGGCTTGGAGCCAACAACAGGTCTCAATTGTCCTGCAGAAGACACTTTGCAGTTTGGAGCTTCTCACAATTCCCATTGTGGGAAAACCGCCATTGCCTCGTGATGCCCCCCTTTATGAAGGGGCTATCAGGGTCAGAAACTCCAACCTGAGCGATCGTCTGATCCTCCCCCTGACTTCAGATGCACGAGATTTCTATTCAGTTCTGTAGATTGTGCCTGCCATGTCCTCACCCAGAAACCGAAGCCTAGCTAGTGTTCTCAGACTTCTGTCCTCAGACTACTGACCCAGAAGCCCTCCATTTTGGCAATCCAGAACTACAAAGCAGCACTCTGCCTGCCCTCCAGAAGAAAAACATTGCCCTCTGGGGCTACCAAGTAACCCCAAGTGAGGATCAGCCTGCGCCTACCTTGGCTGTACCCCAAATACATAGGCTGACCAGGGCACTAATGCCCTTTCTGACACAGCCTGAGCCTAGACCTCCTGGCCGCACCAAGACAGCTGGCCGCACACTGAGCACATCGAGCCGCCAAGGCCTTAGGACGTCATCTCTTCCACCTCGGTTTTCAGGCTTCAGAACCTAGACCTTATCTCTATTCACTGCCCAGGCCTGAACCTAATGCAGAAATCAGAATTCCTTCCCCAGGGCAAGAAACCTTGTGGTTGGCATGTTGTCCAATGTTAAGTTTAGTTGAAACCAGTGTGGCCCATGAGGCCCCGCTCATGCTTGCTTTCCAAGCCCCCATACACACAATCCTCACCAGTGTTTGAGTTTACCAGTCTCCCAGCCCGTACCTGGGGCTCTGCTCTGGAATCCCTTTCTTGGAGAGACACATGAGTCAGAAAACACGACTCCACCCTTACCAGAAAATGACCCCAAACTCTTGGGAGCTGGGACAAATCCCCAGAGAGGGATACTCGTCCACAGTCCCTGAGGCCACCTTTCCAATCCACGGCTATCCCGGACACAACATCCAGAGACAAAAGCCTGAAGGAACGCCTCCCATTCTCCCTTGTTTCAGAGGCCCAGGAGCGCCCTCTCGGGCTGTACATCCGGCCTGCCATACGCTAGGCGCCACTCATGAGCTGAGTTTGTGTTTTCAGACTTTTGTGCCCACAGCCTGGACCCACAAAACCTCCAGGCTAGGGCCTCTGGAGACACAGCGAAAGATTGTGCCTGCCCTCTCCAAGGAAATTGTGCCCAATCCATTGACCACAACCCTACAGGTTAGGGAAAAGCTCAAGGCCCCTGAGGCCATCAATAGTGTAGGCCACCCTGGACTAAGAAGGGCTCTCTGACACCAGCGGAGCATCTATCTCCACTTAGACTCTCAGACAGTATCTTCAGAGACAGAAGGTTGAAATGGACAGGCCCCCAGGCCCTAATCTGAACTTTCGCTTTGGTTTCCATGTGTCCGTCCTCAGAGGACTGTTTTCGTAGACCAGCTCACGGAGCTTTTCTGAGGCACCAAACCAAACCTCTCTCGTCTTCTCATGGGAAGCTTACTTACTAGGGATGTATCAAACCCTTCAGGTAGGAGAGTTCTGCAGGGCCACAGAACAACCAGCACATTCCAAGGTCTCCATGGACTCAAACGCACATTATGACGCATCCTCAGGAGAGGCCATTTCAACTCAGCCCCCTGGGTAGCGTGACCCAGAGGCAGCAGATCAAACATATCTTGTGGCTAATGGCCAATGGGAATGCGAGGCATGCTGTACAGGGATCCATCCTTCGAACCCTGCTCTACAGTCCTTCCGTATCCTATGTCCTGGAGCCATGCAACAGGACTCGAATGTCCCGCGGAAGGAAACCTTGTGGTTGGGGTAACCTCCAAACTCAGCGTGGGAAAACTTCCTTGGCCTCATGAGGCCCCCGCTTCATGAAGGTGCCATCATGGCCAAAAACTCCAGCCTCAGCCAACGTCTGATCCTCAGCCTGACTTCAGATGCAGGAGATTTTGATTCAGCCTCTGCAGAGTGGGCCTGCTCTGCCCTTGGCTTCATTCCTCACCCTAGCTTGTGTTTTCAGACTTCTGTCTTCACATTCTGGGCCCACAAACCCACCCTCCTGGAAATTCTGGGGCCACAATGAAGCACTCTGCCTGCCTTCCAGGAGAAAAACATTGTCTATGGTGCTGCCCAGAACCCCAAATGAGGACCAAACAGCTTGGCCATCGGCAACACCCCAATTGCATAGGCTACCTTAAACACTGATGCTCTGTCGCAAATTGCCTGAGCCCAGACCTTCCAACAGACACCAACACAGCTGGCTGCACACCCAGCACATTGGACCAGCCACTGCCTTAGGCCACCATCCATTCCCAACCTGGGTTTTCAGTCATCGGAACCTGGACCTTATCTCCAATTCCTGCACACGGGGGAACCTGATGCACAAGTCAGAACCCCTCCTTCCCCATGGCAAGAAACCTTGCTGCTGGCAGTGAGTCAAACATTCAGTGTAGGAGAAAACGGCATGACCCATGAGGCCACGCCCATGCGTGAGGGCCGCCTTGGGCACAAACACACATGGTGACCCTCAGCATGAGTACCTTATTCAAGTAACGCCTCTCAGTGACTGGACCAAGAGCCCGCATATGTGGCTTGCCATGCCCATAGGCACCCAGGACTAACTAGATGGTGTGTATTCCAGTTGAGGGAAGCCACTGCTGTGCTCTAGAGTCCCTCTCCTGGGGGGTCCCCTGTGGCAGAATACAGTACTCTTTCCTTCCCACAGAATGAACCAAAACACTTGGGAGCTTGGACAATCCCCCGCGAGGAAGGCTCTTCCTCGGCCCCTGAAGCAACCCCTACCCTGAACGGCCACTGTGAACGCAACACCCAGAGACAAATCCTGAGCGACTGCATCCCATTGCCCTCCTTTGATATCCAGAGGATCTCCCCTCACGGACTGGAGATCAGGCCTGCCATTACCTTGGCCCCTAGCTGAGCCAAGTTTGCTTTTTCAGACATCTGTCCCCACAGCACTGGCAAACACAGCCTCTAGGCTGGGTCCTCTGGAGCCATACCATATGACCGTGCCTGCACTCTCCTGGAAAACTGTGTCCATTCCTTTGGCCACACAACTCCAGAATATGAGAAACCTCAAGGACATCCCACTACTGGGAGCCTCCCTGGACACACGGGGGCATTCGGACACAAGCTGAGCAGCTACTTCCACGAAGGCATGCACACAGATGTCAACAGAGATAGAAGGTTGAGCCGGCCAGGCCCTTAGGCCCTAATCTCAACTCTTGCTTTGGTTTCCAGGTGTCACTCCTCAGAGGCTTTGGTTCGAAGAACAGGATATGGGGCTTTCCTGAGGCACTGAACAGAACTCCTCTTGACTCCACATGGGAAGCTTCCTTTTTGGAGCTGTGTCAAACACCTCAGGTTGGAGAATCCTGCAGAGTCCCTGAGCCACCTCCACATTCCAAGGTCTCCCAGGCCACCAAGCCACAGTAGGACTCATCTTCAGGAGAGTCCATTTCAACTCTCCCCTCTGGGTAGCTCACCCAGGAGGCCACAGATTGAGCCGGCCTTGTCCTGACTAAAGAGTGGGAATATGAGGTGGCGTTCCCAGGCATCCATGCTTAGACACCTGCTCTTGAGTCTTTCCATATGGGGCCTCCTGGAACCATCCAATAGGACTCGACAGTCGTGCAGAAGGAAACCTTGAGGTTTGGAGTAGTTCACAAATCCCATCGTAGGCAAACCTTCCTGGCCTCATGACGCCCCCACACCCTTCAGGAAGAGGCCATGCTGGACAAAAACTCTAGCCTTAGGCTCGTCTCATAGTTGACATGACCTCAGAGCAGGAGATCTCGATTCAGCCTCTGCAGAGTGGGCCTGCCATGCCTTCGATCCCAAACCTCACGCTAGCTTGTTTTTTCAGACTTCCTTCCTCACACTCCTGGCAAACAAGCCCTCCGGACTAGGAACTCCAGAACCACAACCAGGCCCAGTGTCTACCCAACGGAAGAAAAACGTTTCCTTGTGGGGCTATCCAGAAAACCCAGATGAGGATCAACCTGCTCGGGCCTCAACGGTACCCGAACTGGATAGGCTGCACTGGGCACTCATGCTCTGTCTGACACAGCCTGAAGCCAGACGTCCAGACAGACAAGGAGACAGCTGGCCGCACACCCCGCACTCGGACACGCCATGGTCATATGCCGTCAACTCTTCCTAACCTTGGTTTTCAGATATCTGAACCTAGATATTATATCAATTCTCCATACAGCTGGGTATCGCATGCAAAAAACAGAACTCTTCCTTCCCCATGGCTATAAAGATTGCTCTTGGCATGGAGTCACACCTTCAGGGTGGGAGAAACCTTCATGGCCCCTGATGCCACGCCCAAACGTGAGTGCTGCTTGGGCACAAATTCAAACAGTGACCCTCAGCATGAGCCCCATGTCAAAGAAAGGCCTGTCAGGGCCTGGACCAAGAGCCCGCATATTGACTTGCCAAGCACCTATGCACCCAATCCTCACCAGTGATTGATTTTTCCAGTCGCCCAGCCCATACCTGGGTCTCTGGTCTGGAATCCCTTTCCTGGAGAGACACATGAGCCAGAAAACACGACTCCACCCTTTCAACAAAATGACCCCAAACTCTTGGGACCTGGGACAAATCCCCAGAGAGAGATACTCATCCACAGTCCCTGAGGCCACCCCTCCTATCCACGGCTATCCCGGACACAACATCCAGAGACAAAAGCCTGAAGGAATGCCTCCCACTCACCCTTGTTTCAAAGGCCCAGGAGCTCCCTCTCGGGCTGTACATCCGGCCTGCCATACCCTAGGCGCCACTCATGAGCTGAGATTGTATTTTCAGACTTCTGTGTCCACAGCCTGGACCCACACAACCTACAGGCTAGGACATCTGGTGCCACAGCGAAAGATTGTGCCTGCCCTCTCCAAGGAAAGTGTGCCCAATCCATTGACCACAACCCCACAGGTTAGGGAAAAGCCCCAAGGCCCCTGAGGCCATCAATAGTGTAGGCCACCCTGGACTAGGAGGGGCTCTCTGACACGAGCGGTGCAACTATCTCCACTTAGACTCTCAGACATTGTCCCCAGAGACAGAAGTTTGAAATGGACAGGCCCCCAGGCCCTAATATAAACCTTAGCTTTGGTTTCCATGTGTCCGTCCTCAGAGGACTGTTTTCGTAGACCAGCTCTAGGGGCTTTTCTGAGGCACCAAACAAAACCTCTCTTGTCTCCACATGGGGAGCTTTCTTACTGGGGATGTGTCAAACCCTTCAGGTAGGAGAGTTCCGCAGGGCCACTGAACAACCAGCACATTACAAGGTCTTCATGGACCCAAATGCACATTATGACCCTTCCTCGGGAGAGGCCATTTCAACTCAGCCCACTGGGTAGCGTGCCCCAGAGGCAGGAGATCAAACATATCTTGTCGCTCATGGTCAATGGGAAACCGAGGCATGCTGTACAGGGATCCATCCTTCGAACCCTGCTCTACAGTCCTTCCGTAGGGTATGTCCTGGAGCCATGCAACAGGACACGAATATCCCGCAGAAGAAACCTTGTGGTTTGGGGCAACCTCCAAACTCAGCGTGGGAAAACTTCCTTGACCTCATGAGGCCCCCGCTTCATGAAGGTGCCATCATGGACACATACTCCAGCCTCAGCCAACGTCTGATCCTCAGCCTGAATTCAGATGCAGGAGATTTCGATTCAGCCTCCGCAGAGTGGGCCTGCTCTGCCCTTGGATCCAATCCTCACCCTAGCTGGTGTTTTCAGACTTCCGTCCTCACACTCCTGGCCCACACACCCTCCCTACTGGGAATTCTGGGGCCACAATTAAGCACTCTGCCTGCCTCCCAGGAGAAAAACATTGTCTATGGTACTGCCCAGAGATCCCAAATGAGGATCAAACTGCTTGGCCCTCGGCAACACCCCAATTGCATAGGCTACCTTAAACACTGATGCTCTGTCGCAAATTGCCTGAGCCCAGACTTCCAACAGACACCGACACAGCTGGCTGCACACCCAGCACATTGGACCAGCCACTGCCTTAGGCCACCATCCATTCCCAACCTGGGTTTTCAGTCATCGGAACCTGGACCTTATCTCCAATTCCTGCACACGGGGGAACCTGATGCACAAGTCAGAACCCCTCCTTCCCCATGGCAAGAAACCTTGTTGCTGGCAGTGAGTCAAACATTCAGTGTAGGAGAAAACGGCATGACCCATGAGGCCACGCCCATGCGTGAGGGCCGCCTTGGGCACAAACACACATGGTGACCCTCAGCATGAGTACCTTATTCAAGTAACGCCTCTCAGTGACTGGACCAAGAGCCCGCATATGTGGCTTGCCATGCCCATAGGCACACAGGACTAACTGGATGGTGTGTATTCCAGTTGAGGGAGGCCACTGCTGTGCTCTAGAGTCCCTCTCCTTGGGGGTCCCCTGTGGCAGAAAACAGTACTCTTCCCTTCCTACAGATTGAACCGAAACACTTGGGAGCTTGGACAATCCCCCGAGAGGAAGGCTCTTCCTCGGCCCCTGAAGCAACCCCTACCCTGAACGGCCACTGTGAACGCAGCACCCAGAGACAAAAGCCTGAGCGACTGCCTCCCACTTGCCCTCCTTTGATATCCAGAGGATCTCCCCTCACGGACTGGAGACCAGGCCTGCCATTACCTTGGCCTCTAGCTGAGCCAAGTTTGCTTTTTCAGACTTCTGTCCCCACAGCCCGGGCAAACACAGCCACTAGGCTGGGTCCTCTGGAGCCATACCACAGGACCGTGCCTTCTCTCTACTGGGAAACTGTGTCCATTCCTTTGGCCACACACCTCCAGAATATGAGAAATCTCAAGGCCCCCGAGGACATCCCACTACTGGGAGCCTCTCTGGACACACAGGGGCATTCGGACACAAGCTGAGCAGCTACCTCCACCAAGGCATGCACACAGATGTCAACAGAGATAGAAGGTTGAGCCGGCCAGGCCCTTAGGCCCTAATCTCAACTCTTGCTTTGGTGTCCAGGTGTCACTCCTCAGAGGCTTTGTTTCGAAGAACAGTATATGGGGCTTTCCTGAGGCACTGAACAGAACTCCTCTCGACTCCACATGGGAAGCTTCCTTGTTGGAGCCGTGTCAAACACCTCAGGTTGGAGAATCCTGCAGAGTCCCTGAGCCACCTCCACATTCCAAGGTCTCCCAGGCCACCAACCCACAGTAGGACTCATCTTCAGGAGAGTCCATTTCAACTCTCCCCTCTGGGTAGCTCACCCAGGAGCCCGCAGATTGAGCCTGACTTGTCCTGACTAAAGAGTGGGAATATGAGGTGGCATTCCCAGGCATCCATGCTTAGACACCTGCTCTCGAGTCTTTCCATATGGGACCTCCTGGAACCATCCAATAGGACTCGACAGTCGTGCAGAAGGCAACCTTGAGTTTTGGAGTAGTTCACAAATCCCATCATAGGCAAACCTCCCTGGCGTCATGGAGCCCCCACACCCTTAAGGAAGAGGCCATGCTGGACAAAAACTGTAGCCTGAGGCACGACTCATAGTTGACATGACCTCAGTGCAGGAGATCTCGATACAGCCTCTGCAGAGTGGGCCTGCTCTGCCCTCGGTCCCAAACCTCAGGGTAGCTTGTGTTTTCAGACTTCCTTCCTCACACTCCTGGCAAACAAGCCCTCCGGACTAGGAACTCCAGAACCACATCCCAGCCAGTGTCTGCCCAACGGAAGAACAACGTTTCCCTGTGGGGTTCCCCAGAAAACCCAGATGAGGATCAACCTGCTTGGGCCTTGACGTGCCCCGAACTGGATAGGCTGCTCTGGGCACGTAAGTTCCATCTGACACAGCCTGAAGCCACACGTCCAGACAGACAAGGAGACAGCTGGCCGCACACCCAGCACTTCGGTCACGCCATGGTCTTATGCTGTCACCTCTTCCTAACCTTGGTTTTCAGATATCTGAACCTAGACATTATATCAATTCTCCACACAGCTGGGTATCGCAAGCACAAAAGAGAACTCCTCCTTCCCCATGGCTGTAAAGCTTGCTCTTGGCATGGAATAACACCTTCAGGGTGAGAGAAACCTTCATGTCCCCTGATTCCACGCCCAACCGTGGGTGCAGCAGCACAAATTCACACTGTGACCCTCAGCATGAGCCCCATGTCAAAGAAAGGCCTGTCAGGGCCTGGACCAAGAGCCCACATATGGGGCTTGCCAGGCCGCTATGCACCCAATCCTCACCAGTGTTTGAGTTTTCCAGTCACCCCGCCCGTACCGCGGGATCTGCTCTCGAATCCCTTTCTTGGAGAGACACATGAGCCAGACAACACGACTCCACCCTTCACACAAAATGACCCCAAACTCTTGGGAGCTGGGACAAATCCCCAGACAGGGATACTCGTCCATAGTCCCTGAGGCCACCCGTCCAATCCACGGCTATCCCGGACACAACATCCAGAGACAAAAGCCTGAAGGAACGCCTCCCACTCGCCCTTGTTTCAGAGGCCCAGGAGCTCCCTCTCGGGCTGTACATCCGGCCTGCCATACCCTAGGCGCCACTCATAAGCTGAGTTTGTGTTTTCAGACTTCTGTGCCCTCAGCCTGGACCCACACAACCTCCAGGCTAGCCTCCATTCCAAGGCACTCATGGACACAAACACACATTAGGCCCCATCCTCAAGAAAGTCCATTTCAACTCAGCCACCCCGGTTTCTCCCGCAGAGCCATCAGATCTCAACTGTCTAGTCCCTTCACTCTTCCCCAGGGCGCTGCTTTGGAATTCCTCTTTGTTTGGGGCACCTGAGGTATCAAACCTGAAAGGAGACCTCCCATCCCACAGATTGACGAAAAACCATTGGGACCGGGCCATATCCACAGAGAGGAAGATTCGTCCATGACCCATGAGGCCTCGCCACATTCCACGGTCATCGTTGATACAAAATCCATAGAACAAAGCCTGAGCAAGCGCCTCAGACTCGCTCTTTCTTCATATCCTGAAGTTTTATTCTCATGGTTTGTAGATTGGGCCTGCCATACCTACGTCCCCAAACCTAAGCTGAGTTTGTGTTTTCAGACTTCTGTCCTCAAATTCCAGGGCAACACACCCTCCAGGATGGGGCCCCAGGAGCCACACATTAGGACTGTGCTTACCCCATGCATGGAAATTCTGCCCATTCCATTGTTCAATATCTACATATTAGGAGAACCCTGCAAAGTCCCCGAGGCCATCCCAAGAGTGTAGGTCTCCCGGGACAAACAAGGGCGGTCTGACACCAGCTGAGAATCTATCTCCACACATGACATAGATGGATGTCCCTAGAGAAGAAGATGGAACCAGACATGACCCTAGGCCATAATCAGATCCAAGCTTTGGTTTACAGGCATGTCTCCTCAAAAGCCTGAATTCCAATACAAGCATAGGGGGTTTCCTGAGGCACCCATCAGAACAAACCTCATCTGCACAAGGAAACTTGAGCATGGGAGCTATGTCAAAAGTTTAGGAGAATACTTCAGGGTCCCGGTGCCACCGCCCCATTCCAAGGTTCCCATGGACACAAACACACTTTAGGAACTTACCTCGGGAAAGTCCATTTCAACTCAGCCTCCCCGGTGTCTCCCGCAGAGCCATCAGATCTCAACTGTCTTGTTGTTAGGAGACAATTGGAATGCGAGGTGATCTTCCCTGGCATCCATCCTCGAACAATGCTCTGGAGTCATTCCATAGGAAATTTCCTGGAGCTGCCCAACAATTCTCAAATGTCCCGAATAAGGAATCCTTGAAGGGGGCATCCCACTACTCCCAACGTGGGAAAACGTTAACAGCCTTGAGACTCCGCTTCGTTCATGAAGGGGCAGTCATGCACAGAAACTCCAACCGGAGACAACGTCTGTTCCTCGCCGTGACTTCATATGCTTGAGATATTGGTTCAGATCTGCAGGGGACACCTGCAGTACCCTCGGCCTGAAGCCCAAGTTTAGGTTGTGTTCTCAGACTTCTGTCCTCACACTCCTAGCCCAGAAGCCCTCACGTTTGACAATTCCGGACCCACAATGCAGCACTCTGCCTGCCCTATAGAAAAAATATCTTGCCTAATGAACTGCCCGGGCACCTCAAATAAGGATCAACCTACACGACACTCGACTGTACCCAAATTATATAGTCTAACCTGGGCACTAATGCACTGTCTGTAACAACCTGAGCCCGAACCTCCTGACCAACAACTAGGCACCTGACCGCACACTGAGCACATTAGACCCACCATGGCCTTAGGTCATCATCTCTTCCCAAATGCGGTTTTCTGACTTCTGTACCTAGACCTTATCTCCAACCACGGCCCAGGGTTGAAAAGGATGCAGAAATCAGAACTCCTTCCCCATGGCAAGAGACCTTGTGATTGGCATATGGGGCCTTCCATGCCCCTAGGCCCCAAATTTTAACCATAGTTTTGGTTATCCCCTCACTCTTCCCCAGGGCTCTGCTTTGGAATTCCTCTTTGGTTGGGACCCTGAGGTAACAAACCTGAGAGGAGACCTCCCATCCCACAGATTGAGGAAAAGCAATTGGGACCGTGCCAAATCCCAAGAGAGGAAGTTTCGTCCATGGCCCATGAGGCATCCCCACATTCAACGGCCATCATTGACACAAAATCCAGAGACCAAAGCCTGAGCAAGCGCCTCAGACTCGCTCTTTCTTCATATCCTGAAGAGTTCTTCTCATGGCTTGTAGATTGGGCCTGCCATACCTACGTCCCCAAACCTAAGCTGATTCTGTGTTTTCCGACTTCTGTCATCAAAGTCCTGGGCCACACACCCTCATGCTGGGCCCCTGGAGCCACACATTAGGACTGTGCCTACTTCATGCATGGGAATTCTGCCCATTGCATTGTACAAAATTGTACAAATTAGGAGATCCCTCCAAAGTACCCGAGGCCATCCCAATATGTAGGTCTCTTTGGACAAACAAGGGCGGTCTGACACCAGCTGAGCATCTACCTCCAATCATACCATAGATGGATGTCCCCAGAGAAGGACATGGAACCAGACAGGACCCTGCCATAATCGGATCCATTGCTTTGGTTTACAGGCATGTCTCCTCAAAATCCTGCATTCCAATACCAGCATAGGGGGTTTCCTGAGGCACCCATCAGAAAACACCTCGTCTCCACGAGGAAACTTGTGCATGGGACCTATGTCAAAATCTTAGGAGAATACTTCAGAGTCCCGGTGCCACTGCCCCATTCCAAGGTCCTAATGAACACAACCAACATTAGGCCCCATGCTCAGGAGCTGTCCATTTCAAATCAGCCACCCCGGTTGCTCCCGCAGAGCCATCCGATCTCCACTGTCTTGTAGCTAGAAGACAATTGGAATGTGAGGGGGGCTTCCCTGGCATCCATCCTCAAACAGTGCTCTGGAGTCATTCCATATGGGATGATTTGGAGCTGACCAACAGGTCTCAATTGTGCCGCAGAAGGAATCCTTGAAGGGGCATCCCACAACTCCCAACGAGGGAAAACCTGCATGGCCTTGAGATTCCTTTCCGTTCATGAAGGGCAATCATGCACAGAAACTACAACCTGAGTCAACGTCTGATCCTCGCCGTGACTTCAGATGCATGAGATATGGGTTCAGATGTGCAGGGGGTACCTGCCATGCCCTCGGTGACGCCCAAGTCTAGCTTGTGTTCTCAGACTTCTGTCCTCACACTACTGGCCCAGAAGCGCTCACGTTTGGAATTCCGGAACCACAATGCAGCACTCTGCCTGCCCTCTAGAAAAAATATCTTGCCTAATGAGCTGCCCAGGCACCTCAAATGAGGATCAACCTACCGGGCACTACACTGTACCCAAATTATATAGTGTAACCTGGGCACTAATGCACTGTCTGACACAACCTGAGCCCGAACCTCCTGACCAACAACCAGGCAGCTGACCGCACACTGAGCACATCAGACCCACCATGGCCTTAGGTCATCATCTATTCCCAACTGCGGTTTTCAGGCTTCCGAACCTAGACCTTATCTCCAACCACTGCCCAGGGTTGAAAATGATGCAGAAATCAGAACTCCTTCCCCATGGCAAGAGACCTTGTGATTGGCATGTTGTCCAAAGTTCAGTGTAGTTGAAACCAGTGTGGCCCATGAGGCCCCGCCCATGCTCACGGGACACATTGGTCACAAACACACATTGTGACCCTCAGCCTGAGCCCAATCCTCAGTTAAGGCCTCTCAGGGCCTATATGAAGAGACAGCATATGGGGCCTGCCATGCCCCTAGGCCCCAAATTTTAACCATAGTTTGGGTTGTCCCTTCAATCTTCCCCAGGGCTCTGCTTTGGAATTCCTCTTTGGTTGGGACACCTGAGGTAACAAACCTGAAAGGAGACCTCCCGTCCCACAGATTGACGAAAACAATTGGGGCCGGGCCAAATCCCAAGAGAGGAAGTTTTGTCCATGGCCCATGAGGCTTCCCCACATTCCACGGCCATCGTTGACACAAAATCCAGAGACCAAAGCCTGAGCAAGCGCCTCAGACTCGCTCTTTCTTCATATCCTGAAGAGTTCTTCTCATGGCTTGTAGATTGGGCCTGCCATACCTACGTCCCCAAACCTAAGCTGATTCTGTGTTTTCCGACTTCTGTCCTCAGAGTCCTGGGCCACACACCCTCCAGCCTGGGGCCCCTGGAGCGACACATTAGGACTGTGCCTACCTCATGCATGGGAATTCTGCCCATTCCATTGTCCAAAATTGTACAAATTAGGAGATCCCTCCAAAGTCCCCAAGGCCATCCCAATATGTAGGTCTCTTTGGACAAACAAGGGCGGTCTGACACCAGCTGAGCAACTAGCTCCACTCAAAACATAGATGGATGTCCCCAAAGAAGGAGATGGAACCTGACAGGACCCTAGGCCATAATCGGATCCATTGCTTTGGTTTACAGGCATGTCTCCTCCAAAATCCTGGATTCCAATACCAGCATAGGGGGTTTCCGGAGGCACCCATCAGAAAACATCTCGTCTCCATGAGGAAACTTGTGCATGGAACCTATGTCAAAAGCTTAGGAGAATACTTCAGAGTCCCGGTTCCACCGCCCCATTCCAAGGTCCTCATGGACACAAACACACATTAGGCCCCATGCTCAGGAAAGTCCATTTCAACTCAGCCACCCCGGTTGCTCCCGCAGAGCCATCCGATCTCCACTGTCTTGTTGCTAGGAGACAATTGGAATGTGAGGCAGGCTTCCATGGCATCCATCCTCCAACGGTGCTCTGGAGTCATTCCATATGGGATGTTTTGGAGCTGACCAACAGGTCTCAATTGTGCCGCAGAAGGAATCCTTGAAGGGGGCATCCCACACCTCCCAACGTGGGAAAACCTCAATGGCCCCGAGATTCCGCTCCCTTCATGAAGCAGCCGTCATGCACAGAAACTCCAACCTGAGCCAACGTCTGATCCTCGCCCTGACTTCAGATGCATGAGATATTGGTTCAGATCTGCAGGGGGTACCTGCCGTGCCCTCACCCTGAAACCCAAGTCTAGCTTGTCTTCTCAGACTTCCGTCCTCACACTCCTGGCCCCGAAGCCCTCAAGGTTGGCAATTCCGGACCCACAATGCAGCACTCTGCCTGCCCTCTAGGAAAAAAATTATTGCCTCATGAGCTGCCCAGGCACCTTAAATGAGGATAAACCTACACAGCACTCGACGTTACCCAAATTATATAGTCTAACCTGGGCACTAATGCACTGTCGAACACAACCTGAGCCCGGACCTCCTGACCAACACCCAGAAAGCTGACCGCACACTGAGCACATGAAACCCGCCATGGCCTTAGGTCATCATCTCTTCCCTACCTCCGTTTTCAGGCTTCAGAACCGAGACCTTATCTCCAATCACTGCCCAGGGGTGAGTGTGATGCAGAAATTAGAACTCCTCTTTACCCATGGCAAGAACCCTTGTGGTTGGCACGTTGTCCAACGTTCAGTGTAGGAGAAACCAGCATTCAACCTGAGGCCCCGCCCATTCTTGCGTGCGACGAGGGCATACATACGCATTGTGACCCTCAGCATGAGTCCTGTCCTCTAGTAAGTCCTCTCAGTGGCTGGACCATTAGATGTCATAATGGGCTTGACATGTCCCTAGGCCCCAATTTATAACCAGATTTCTGATTGTCCAGTCGCCCCTCCCCAGGGCTCTACTCTGGAATCCCTCATTTGGTGGGACACCTGAGGTTAAAAAATAAAACAACAACAACAACAACAACAAAAACGGACTTCTTCCAGCCCACAGATTGACCCCAAACTCTTTGGACAGGACCGAACCACAAGAGAGTAAGACTCGTCCATTCCCATGAAGTCACCCAGAAATTCCACGACCATGTGTGACACGATATCCAGAGACAAAAACTTGAGCAGGAGCCTCACAATCGCCCTTTTTTCAAATCCCTAAGAGTTCTCCTCCTGGTCTCTAGGTCAGTCCTGCCATACCTATGACCCGAAACATAAGCCGAGTTTGTGTTTTCAGACAACTGTCCAAACAGCCCTGGCCTACACAATCTACAGGCTCAGGCCCCTGGAGCCAAACCTGAGGACTATACTTGCCCTCTTCAAGGGAAGTGTGTGTGCCCATTCCAATGGCCACAACCCTTCTAATAGGATAAACCTCCAAAATCCCTGATCCATCTCAATAGTGGTGGCTTCCCAGGAAAAACAGGGGCAATCTGAGCCCAAATGAGCACCTACCTGCACTCAGACCCATAGACAGATGTCTCCAGAGGAAAAAAGGAAAGAACAGGCCCCTAGGCACTAATCAGATCCATTGCTTTGGTTTCCAGGCATCTCTCCTCAGAGGCCTGGATATCAAAACAGCATATAGCTGTTTCTTGACTCACCCATCAGAAAACATCTCATCTACACATGGGAAACTTGCACGTTGGAGCTGTGTCAAAGCCTCTGTTTAGGAGAACCCTTTAGGGCCCCAGTGCCACCGCTTCATACCAAGGTCTCCATAGACACAAAAGCACATTAGGACCCATCCCCAGGGCTGTCCATTTCAACTCAGCGTCCTCGGTTGCTCCCCACAGATCCAGGAGATCTAACCTGTCTTGTTGCTAGGAGACAATTGGAATGCGAGGTGGGCTACCCAGCCATCCATCCTTAGAACCCTGCTCAGAATCATTGGCCTGGACCCAAACAACAGGTCTCAATTGTCCTGCAGAAGACTCTCTGCAGTTTGGAGCTTCTCACAACTCCCATCGTGGGAAAACCCCCATGGCCTCGTGATGCCCCCCCATTCATGAAGGGGCCATCAGGACAGAAACTCCAACCTGAGCGATCGTCTGATCCTCGCCCTGACTTCAGATGCACGAGATCTCGATTCAGGTCTGTAGATTGTGCCTGCCATGGCCTCACCCAGAAACCTAAGCCTAGCTTGTGTTCTCAGACTTTGGTCGTCAGACTACTGGCCCACAAGCCCTCCAGTTTGGCAATCCAGAACTACAATGCAGCACCCTGCCCGCCCTCCAGAAGAAAAACATTGTCCTCTGGGGCTACCCAGTAACCCCAAATGAGGATCAACCTGCACCGACCTTGGCTGTACCCCAAATACATAGGCTGACCAGGGCACTAATGCCCTTTCTGACACAGCCTGAGCCTGGACCCCCTGGCCCCTCCCAGACAGCTGGCCGCACACTGAGCACATCGAGCCGCCGTGGCCTTAGGTCGTCATCTTTTCCCAACCTCGGTTTTCAGGTTTCAGAACCTAGACCTTATCTCCAATCACTGCCCAGGGTTGAAGGTGATGCAGAAATCAGAACTCCTTCCCCATGGCAAGAAACCTTGTGGTTGGCATGTTGTCCAACGTTCAGTGTAGTTGAAACCAGTGTGGCCGATGAGGCCCCGCCCATGCTCGCCGTCCACATTGGTCACAAACGCACATTGTGACCCTCAGGCTGAGCCCAGTCCTCAAGTAAGGCCACTCAGTGGCTGGATGAAGAGATATCATATTGGGCTTGCCATGCCCCTAGGCCCCAATTTTTAACCATAGTTCGGGTTGTCCCTTCAGTCTTCCCCACGGCTTTGTTTGGAATTCCTCTTTTGGTGGGACACCTGAGGTAACAAAACTGAAATGTGTCCTCCCATCCCACAGATTGATGAAAAGCAATTGGGAATCGGGCCAAATCCTCAGAGAGGAAGATTCGTCCATGGCCCATGAGGACTCCCCGACATTCCACGGCCATCGCTGATACAAAATCCAGAGACAAAAGCCTGAGCAAGCACCTCAGACTCGCACGTTCTTCATATCCTGAAGAGTTCTTCTCATGGTTTGTAGATCGGGCCTGCCATACCTACGTCCCCAAACCTAAGCTGAGTTTGTGTTTTCAGACTTCTGTCTTCAAAGTCTTGGGCCACACACCCTCCAGGCTGGGCCCCTGGAGACACATTAGGACTGTGCCTACCAATCCATGGGAATTCTGCCCATTCCATGGTCCAAAATCGTACAAATTAGGAGAAACCTCCAAAGTCCCTGAGGCCATCCCAATAGTGTAGGTCGCCCGGAACAAACAAGGGCTGTCTGACACCAGCTGATAATCGACCTCCACTCATACCATAGATGGATGTCCCCAGAGAAGAAGATTGAACCAGACAGGACCCTAGGCCATAATAGGATCCATTGCTTTGGGTTACAGGCATGTGTCCTCAAAAGCCTGATTCCAATACGAGCATAGGGGTTTTAGTGAGGCACCCATCAGAACTCATCTCGTCTCCACAAGGAAACCTGTGCATGGGAGCCATGTCCAAAGCTTAGGAGAGTACTTCAGGGTCCCGGTGCCACTGCCCCATTCCAAGGCCCTCATGGACACAAAAACACATTAGGACCCATCCTCAGGAAAGTCCATTTCAACTCAGCCACCCCGGTTGCTCCGGCAGAGCCATCAGATCTAAACTGTCTTGTTGCTAGGAGACAATTGGAATGCGAGGCAGGCTTCCCAGGCATCCATCCGCGAACAGTGCTCTGGAGTCATTCCATATGGGATGTCCTGGAGCTGTCCAACAGGTCTCAATTGTCTCGCAGAAGGAATCCTTGAAGGGGGCATCCCACACCTCCCAACGTGGGAAAACCTCAATGGCCCCGAGATTCCGCTCCCTTCATGAAGCAGCCGTCATGCACAGAAACTCCAACCTGAGCCAACGTCTGATCCTCGCCCTGACTTCAGATGCATGAGATATTGGTTCAGATCTGCAGGGGGTACCTGCCGTGCCCTCACCCTGAAACCCAAGTCTAGCTTGTCTTCTCAGACTTCCGTCCTCACACTCCTGGCCCCGAAGCCCTCAAGGTTGGCAATTCCGGACCCACAATGCAGCACTCTGCCTGCCCTCTAGGAAAAAAATTATTGCCTCATGAGCTGCCCAGGCACCTTAAATGAGGATAAACCTACACAGCACTCGACGTTACCCAAATTATATAGTCTAACCTGGGCACTAATGCACTGTCGAACACAACCTGAGCCCGGACCTCCTGACCAACACCCAGAAAGCTGACCGCACACTGAGCACATGAAACCCGCCATGGCCTTAGGTCATCATCTCTTCCCTACCTCCGTTTTCAGGCTTCAGAACCGAGACCTTATCTCCAATCACTGCCCAGGGGTGAGTGTGATGCAGAAATTAGAACTCCTCTTTACCCATGGCAAGAACCCTTGTGGTTGGCACGTTGTCCAACGTTCAGTGTAGGAGAAACCAGCATTCAACCTGAGGCCCCGCCCATTCTTGCGTGCGACGAGGGCATACATACGCATTGTGACCCTCAGCATGAGTCCTGTCCTCTAGTAAGTCCTCTCAGTGGCTGGACCATTAGATGTCATAATGGGCTTGACATGTCCCTAGGCCCCAATTTATAACCAGATTTCTGATTGTCCAGTCGCCCCTCCCCAGGGCTCTACTCTGGAATCCCTCATTTGGTGGGACACCTGAGGTTAAAAAATAAAACAACAACAACAACAACAACAAAAACGGACTTCTTCCAGCCCACAGATTGACCCCAAACTCTTTGGACAGGACCGAACCACAAGAGAGTAAGACTCGTCCATTCCCATGAAGTCACCCAGAAATTCCACGACCATGTGTGACACGATATCCAGAGACAAAAACTTGAGCAGGAGCCTCACAATCGCCCTTTTTTCAAATCCCTAAGAGTTCTCCTCCTGGTCTCTAGGTCAGTCCTGCCATACCTATGACCCGAAACATAAGCCGAGTTTGTGTTTTCAGACAACTGTCCAAACAGCCCTGGCCTACACAATCTACAGGCTCAGGCCCCTGGAGCCAAACCTGAGGACTATACTTGCCCTCTTCAAGGGAAGTGTGTGTGCCCATTCCAATGGCCACAACCCTTCTAATAGGATAAACCTCCAAAGTCCCTGATCCATCTCAATATTGGTGGCTTCCCAGGAAAAACAGGGGCAATCTGAGCCCAAATGAGCACCTACCTGCACTCAGACCCATAGACAGATGTCTCCAGAGGAAAAAAGGAAAGAACAGGCCCCTAGGCACTAATCAGATCCATTGCTTTGGTTTCCAGGCATCTCTCCTCAGAGGCCTGGATATCAAAACAGCATATAGCTGTTTCTTGACTCACCCATCAGAAAACATCTCATCTACACATGGGAAACTTGCACGTTGGAGCTGTGTCAAAGCCTCTGTTTAGGAGAACCCTTTAGGGCCCCAGTGCCACCGCTTCATACCAAGGTCTCCATAGACACAAAAGCACATTAGGACCCATCCCCAGGGCTGTCCATTTCAACTCAGCATCCTCGGTTGCTCCCCACAGATCCAGGAGATCTAACCTGTCTTGTTGCTAGGAGACAATTGGAATGCGAGGTGGGCTACCCAGCCATCCATCCTTAGAACCCTGCTCAGAATCATTGGCCTGGACCCAAACAACAGGTCTCAATTGTCCTGCAGAAGACTCTCTGCAGTTTGGAGCTTCTCACAACTCCCATCGTGGGAAAACCCCCATGGCCTCGTGATGCCCCCCCATTCATGAAGGGGCCATCAGGACAGAAACTCCAACCTGAGCGATCGTCTGATCCTCGCCCTGACTTCAGATGCACGAGATCTCGATTCAGGTCTGTAGATTGTGCCTGCCATGGCCTCACCCAGAAACCTAAGCCTAGCTTGTGTTCTCAGACTTTGGTCGTCAGACTACTGGCCCACAAGCCCTCCAGTTTGGCAATCCAGAACTACAATGCAGCACCCTGCCCGCCCTCCAGAAGAAAAACATTGTCCTCTGGGGCTACCCAGTAACCCCAAATGAGGATCAACCTGCACCGACCTTGGCTGTACCCCAAATACATAGGCTGACCAGGGCACTAATGCCCTTTCTGACACAGCCTGAGCCTGGACCCCCTGGCCCCTCCCAGACAGCTGGCCGCACACTGAGCACATCGAGCCGCCGTGGCCTTAGGTCGTCATCTTTTCCCAACCTCGGTTTTCAGGTTTCAGAACCTAGACCTTATCTCCAATCACTGCCCAGGGTTGAAGGTGATGCAGAAATCAGAACTCCTTCCCCATGGCAAGAAACCTTGTGGTTGGCATGTTGTCCAACGTTCAGTGTAGTTGAAACCAGTGTGGCCGATGAGGCCCCGCCCATGCTCGCCGTCCACATTGGTCACAAACGCACATTGTGACCCTCAGGCTGAGCCCAGTCCTCAAGTAAGGCCACTCAGTGGCTGGATGAAGAGATATCATATTGGGCTTGCCATGCCCCTAGGCCCCAATTTTTAACCATAGTTCGGGTTGTCCCTTCAGTCTTCCCCACGGCTTTGTTTGGAATTCCTCTTTTGGTGGGACACCTGAGGAAACAAAACTGAAATGTGTCCTCCCATCCCACAGATTGATGAAAAGCAATTGGGAATCGGGCCAAATCCTCAGAGAGGAAGATTCGTCCATGGCCCATGAGGACTCCCCGACATTCCACGGCCATCGCTGATACAAAATCCAGAGACAAAAGCCTGAGCAAGCACCTCAGACTCGCACGTTCTTCATATCCTGAAGAGTTCTTCTCATGGTTTGTAGATCGGGCCTGCCATACCTACGTCCCCAAACCTAAGCTGAGTTTGTGTTTTCAGACTTCTGTCTTCAAAGTCTTGGGCCACACACCCTCCAGGCTGGGCCCCTGGAGACACATTAGGACTGTGCCTACCAATCCATGGGAATTCTGCCCATTCCATGGTCCAAAATCGTACAAATTAGGAGAAACCTCCAAAGTCCCTGAGGCCATCCCAATAGTGTAGGTCGCCCGGAACAAACAAGGGCTGTCTGACACCAGCTGATAATCGACCTCCACTCATACCATAGATGGATGTCCCCAGAGAAGAAGATTGAACCAGACAGGACCCTAGGCCATAATAGGATCCATTGCTTTGGGTTACAGGCATGTGTCCTCAAAAGCCTGATTCCAATACGAGCATAGGGGTTTTAGTGAGGCACCCATCAGAACTCATCTCGTCTCCACAAGGAAACCTGTGCATGGGAGCCATGTCCAAAGCTTAGGAGAGTACTTCAGGGTCCCGGTGCCACTGCCCCATTCCAAGGCCCTCATGGACACAAAAACACATTAGGACCCATCCTCAGGAAAGTCCATTTCAACTCAGCCACCCCGGTTGCTCCGGCAGAGCCATCAGATCTAAACTGTCTTGTTGCTAGGAGACAATTGGAATGCGAGGCAGGCTTCCCAGGCATCCATCCGCGAACAGTGCTCTGGAGTCATTCCATATGGGATGTCCTGGAGCTGTCCAACAGGTCTCAATTGTCTCGCAGAAGGAATCCTTGAAGGGGGCATCCCACACCTCCCAACGTGGGAAAACCTCAATGGCCCCGAGATTCCGCTCCCTTCATGAAGCAGCCGTCATGCACAGAAACTCCAACCTGAGCCAACGTCTGATCCTCGCCCTGACTTCAGATGCATGAGATATTGGTTCAGATCTGCAGGGGGTACCTGCCGTGCCCTCACCCTGAAACCCAAGTCTAGCTTGTCTTCTCAGACTTCCGTCCTCACACTCCTGGCCCCGAAGCCCTCAAGGTTGGCAATTCCGGACCCACAATGCAGCACTCTGCCTGCCCTCTAGGAAAAAAATTATTGCCTCATGAGCTGCCCAGGCACCTTAAATGAGGATAAACCTACACAGCACTCGACGTTACCCAAATTATATAGTCTAACCTGGGCACTAATGCACTGTCGAACACAACCTGAGCCCGGACCTCCTGACCAACACCCAGAAAGCTGACCGCACACTGAGCACATGAAACCCGCCATGGCCTTAGGTCATCATCTCTTCCCTACCTCCGTTTTCAGGCTTCAGAACCGAGACCTTATCTCCAATCACTGCCCAGGGGTGAGTGTGATGCAGAAATTAGAACTCCTCTTTACCCATGGCAAGAACCCTTGTGGTTGGCACGTTGTCCAACGTTCAGTGTAGGAGAAACCAGCATTCAACCTGAGGCCCCGCCCATTCTTGCGTGCGACGAGGGCATACATACGCATTGTGACCCTCAGCATGAGTCCTGTCCTCTAGTAAGTCCTCTCAGTGGCTGGACCATTAGATGTCATAATGGGCTTGACATGTCCCTAGGCCCCAATTTATAACCAGATTTCTGATTGTCCAGTCGCCCCTCCCCAGGGCTCTACTCTGGAATCCCTCATTTGGTGGGACACCTGAGGTTAAAAAATAAAACAACAACAACAACAACAACAAAAACGGACTTCTTCCAGCCCACAGATTGACCCCAAACTCTTTGGACAGGACCGAACCACAAGAGAGTAAGACTCGTCCATTCCCATGAAGTCACCCAGAAATTCCACGACCATGTGTGACACGATATCCAGAGACAAAAACTTGAGCAGGAGCCTCACAATCGCCCTTTTTTCAAATCCCTAAGAGTTCTCCTCCTGGTCTCTAGGTCAGTCCTGCCATACCTATGACCCGAAACATAAGCCGAGTTTGTGTTTTCAGACAACTGTCCAAACAGCCCTGGCCTACACAATCTACAGGCTCAGGCCCCTGGAGCCAAACCTGAGGACTATACTTGCCCTCTTCAAGGGAAGTGTGTGTGCCCATTCCAATGGCCACAACCCTTCTAATAGGATAAACCTCCAAAATCCCTGATCCATCTCAATAGTGGTGGCTTCCCAGGAAAAACAGGGGCAATCTGAGCCCAAATGAGCACCTACCTGCACTCAGACCCATAGACAGATGTCTCCAGAGGAAAAAAGGAAAGAACAGGCCCCTAGGCACTAATCAGATCCATTGCTTTGGTTTCCAGGCATCTCTCCTCAGAGGCCTGGATATCAAAACAGCATATAGCTGTTTCTTGACTCACCCATCAGAAAACATCTCATCTACACATGGGAAACGTGCACGTTGGAGCTGTGTCAAAGCCTCTGTTTAGGAGAACCCTTTAGGGCCCCAGTGCCACCGCTTCATTCCAAGGTCTCCATAGACACAAAAGCACATTAGGACCCATCCCCAGGGGTGTCCATTTCAACTCAGCGTCCTCGGTTGCTCCCCACAGATCCAGGAGATCTAACCTGTCTTGTTGCTAGGAGACAATTGGAATGCGAGGTGGGCTACCCAGCCATCCATCCTTAGAACCCTGCTCAGAATCATTGGCCTGGACCCAAACAACAGGTCTCAATTGTCCTTGCAGAAGACTCTCTGCAGTTTGGAGCTTCTCACAACTCCCAACGTGGGAAAACCCCCATGGCCTCGTGATGCCCCCCCATTCATGAAGGGGCCATCAGGGACAGATACTCCAACCTGAGCAATCCTCTGATCCTCGCCCTGACATCAGATGCACGAGATCTCGATTCAGGTCTGTAGATTGTGCCTGCCATGGCCTCACCCAGAACCCTAAGCCTAGCTTGTGTTCTCAGACTTTGGTCGTCAGACTACTGGCCCACAAGCCCTCCAGTTTGGCAATCCAGACCTACAATGCAGCACCCTGCCCGCCCTCCAGAAGAAAAACATTGTCCTCTGGGGCTACCCAGTAACCCCAAATGAGGATCAACCTGCACCGACCTTGGCTGTACCCCAAATACATAGGCTGATCAGGGCACTAATGCCCTTTCTGACACAGGCTGAGCCTGGACCCCTGGCCCCTCCCAGACAGCTGGCCGCACACTGAGCACATGGAGCCGCCGTGTCCTTAGGTCGTCATCTTTTCCCAACCTCGGTTTTCAGGTTTCAGAACCTAGACCTTATCTCCAATCACTGCCCAGGGTTGAAGGTGATGCAGAAATCAGAACTCCTTCCCCATGGCAAGAAACCTTGTGGTTGGCATATTGTCCAACGTTCAGTGTAGTTGAAACCAGTGTGGCCCATGAGGCCCCGCCCATGTTCGCCGGCCACATTGGTCACAAACGCACATTGTGACCCTCAGGCTGAGCCCAGTCCTCAAGTAAGGCCACTCAGTGGCTGGATGAAGAAATAGCATATTGGGCTTGCCATGTCCCTAGGCCCCAATTTTTAACCATAGTTCGGGTTGTCCCTTCAGTCTTCCCCACGGCTTTGCTTTGGAATTCCTCTTTTGGTGGGGCACCTGAGGTAAGAAAACTGAAATGAGTCCTCCCATCCCACAGATTGACGAAAAGCAATTGGGAATCGGGCCAAATCCTCAGAGAGGAAGATTCGTCCATGGCCCATGAGGCCTCCCCGACATTCCACGGCCATCGCTGATACAAAATCCAGAGACAAAAGCCTGAGCAAGCGCCTCAGACTCGCACTTTCTTCATATCCTGAAGAGTTCTTCTCATGGATTGTAGATCGGGCCTGCCATACCTACGTCCCCAAACCTAAGCTGAGTTTGTGTTTTCAGACTTCTGTCCTCAAAGTCTTGGGCCACACACCCTCCAGGCTGGGCCCCTGGAGACACACATTAGGACCGTGCCTACCAATCCATGGGAATTCTGCCCATTCCATGGTCCAAAATCATACAAATTAGGAGAAACCTCCAAAGTCCCTGAGGCCATCCCAATAGTGTAGGTCGCCCGGAACAAACCAGGGCTGTCTGACACCAGCTGATAATCGACCTCCACTCATACCATAGATGGATGTCCCCAGAGAAGAAGATTGAACCAGACAGGACCCTAGGCCATTATAGGATCCATTGCTTAGGGTTACAGGCATGTGTCCTCAAAAGCCTGATTCCAATACGAGCATAAGTGTTTTCCTGAGGCACCCATCAGAACTCATCTCGTCTCCACAAAGAAACCTGTGCATGGGAGCCATGTCCAAAGCTTAGGAGAGTACTTCAGGGTCCCGGTGCCACTGCCCCATTCCAAGGCCCTCATGGAGACAAAAACACATTTGGACCCATCCTCAGGAAAGTCGATTTCAAATCAGCCACCCCGGTTGCTCCGGCAGAGCCATCAGATCTAAACTCTCTTGTTGCTAGGAGACAATTGGAATGCGAGGCGGGCTTCCCAGGCATCCGTCCGCGAACGTGCTCTGGAGTCATTCCATATGGGATGTCCTGGAGCTGTCCAACAGGTCTCAATTGTCCCGCAGAAGGAATCCTTGAAGGGGGCATCCCACACCTCCCAACGTGGGAAAACCTCAATGGCCCCGAGATTCCGCTCCTTTCATGAAGCGGCCGTCATGCACAGAAACTCCAACCTGAGCCAACGTCTGATCCTCGCCCTGACTTCAGATGCATGAGATATTGGTTCAGATCTGCAGGGGGTACCTGCCGTGCCCTCACCCTGAAACCCAAGTCTAGCTTGTCTTCTCAGACATCCGTCCTCACACTCCTGGCCCCAAAGCCCTCAAGGTTGGCAATTCCAGACCCACAATGCAGCACTCTGCCTGCCCTCTAGGAAAAAAATTATTGCCTCATGAGCTGCCCAGGCACCTTAAATGAGGATAAACCTACACAGCACTCGACGTTACCCAAATTATATAGTCTAACCTGGGCATTAATGCACTGTCGAACACAACCTGAGCCCGGACCTCCTGACCAACACCCAGAAAGCTGACCGCACACTGAGCACATAAAACCCGCCATGGCCTTAGGTCATCATCTCTTCCCTACCTCCGTTTTCAGGCTTCAGAACCAAGACCTTATCTCCAATCACTGCCCAGGGGTGAGTGTGATGCAGAAATCAGAACTCCTCCTTACCCATGGCAAGAACCCTTGTGGTTGGCACGTTGTCCAACGTTCAGTGTAGGAGAAACCAGCATTCACCCTGAGGCCCCGCCCATTCTTTCGTGCGACGAGGGCATACATACGCATTGTGACCCTCAGCATGAGTCCTGTCCTCTAGTAAGTCCTCTCAGTGGCTGGACCATTAGATGTCATAATGGGCTTGACATGTTCCTAGGCCCCAATTTTTAACCAGATTTCTGATTGTCCAGTCGCCCCTCCCCAGGGCTCTACTCTGGAATCCCTCATTTGGTGGGACATCTGAGGTTAAAAAAGAAAACAACAACAACAACAACAACAACAACACAACAGACTTCTTCCAGCCCAAAGTATGACCCCAAGTCTTTGGACGGCACCAAACCACCAGAGAGTAAGACTCGTCCATTTCCCATGAAGTCAACCAGAAATTCCACGACCATGAGTGACACGATATCCAGAGACAAAAACTTGAGCAGGAGCCTCACAATCGCCCTTTTTTCAAATCCCGAAGAGTTCTCCTCATGGTCTGTAGGTCAGTCCTGCCATACCTATGACCCGAAACATAAGCCGAGTTTGTGTTTTCAGACAACTGTCCAAAGAGCCCTGGCCTACACATCCTACAGGCTCAGGCCCCTGGAGCCAAACCTGAGGACTGTACTTGCCCTCTCCAAGGGAATTGTGTGTGCCCATTCCAATGGCCACAACCCTTCTAATAGGATAAACCTCCAAAATCCCTGATCCATCTCAATAGTGGTGGCTTCCCAGGAAAAACAGGGGCAATCTGAGCCCAACTGAGCACCTACCTGCACTCAGACCCATAGACAGAAGTCTCCAGAGGTAAAAAAGGAAAGAACAGGCCCCTAGGCACTAATCAGATCCATTGCTTTGGTTTCCAGGCATCTCTCCTCAGAGGCCTGGATATCAAAACAGCATATAGCTGTTTCTTGACTCACCCATCAGAAAACATCTCATCTACACATGGGAAACTTGCACGTTGGAGCTGTGTCAAAGCCTCTGTTTAGGAGAACCCTTTAGGGCCCAGTGCCACCGCTTCATACCAAGGTCTCCATAGACACAAAAGCACATTAGGACCCATCCCCAGGGGTGTCCATTTCAACTCAGCGTCCTCGGTTGCTCCCCACAGATCCAGGAGATCTAACCTGTCTTGTTGCTAGGAGACAATGGGAATGCGAGGTGGGCTACCCAGCCATCCATCCTTAGAACCCTGCTCAGAATCATTGGCCTGGACCCAAACAACAGGTCTCAATTGTCCTGCAGAAGACTCTCTGCAGTTTGGAGCTTCTCACAACTCCCATCGTGGGAAAACCCCCATGGCCTCGTGATGCCCCCCCATTCATGAAGGGGCCATCAGGACAGAAACTCCAACCTGAGCGATCGTCTGATCCTCGCCCTGACTTCAGATGCACGAGATCTCGATTCAGGTCTGTAGATTGTGCCTGCCATGGCCTCACCCAGAAACCTAAGCCTAGCTTGTGTTCTCAGACTTTGGTCGTCAGACTACTGGCCCACAAGCCCTCCAGTTTGGCAATCCAGAACTACAATGCAGCACCCTGCCCGCCCTCCAGAAGAAAAACATTGTCCTCTGGGGCTACCCAGTAACCCCAAATGAGGATCAACCTGCACCGACCTTGGCTGTACCCCAAATACATAGGCTGACCAGGGCACTAATGCCCTTTCTGACACAGCCTGAGCCTAGACCCCCTGGCCCCTCCCAGACAGCTGGCCGCACACTGAGCACATCGAGCCGCCGTGGCCTTAGGTCGTCATCTTTTCCCAACCTCGGTTTTCAGGTTTCAGAACCTAGACCTTATCTCCAATCACTGCCCAGGGTTGAAGGTGATGCAGAAATCAGAACTCCTTCCCCATGGCAAGAAACCTTGTGGTTGGCATATTGTCCAACGTTCAGTGTAGTTGAAACCAGTGTGGCCCATGAGGCCCCGCCCATGTTCGCCGGCCACATTGGTCACAAACGCACATTGTGACCCTCAGGCTGAGCCCAGTCCTCAAGTAAGGCCACTCAGTGGCTGGATGAAGAAATAGCATATTGGGCTTGCCATGTCCCTAGGCCCCAATTTTTAACCATAGTTCGGGTTGTCCCTTCAGTCTTCCCCACGGCTTTGCTTTGGAATTCCTCTTTTGGTGGGGCACCTGAGGTAAGAAAACTGAAATGAGTCCTCCCATCCCACAGATTGACGAAAAGCAATTGGGAATCGGGCCAAATCCTCAGAGAGGAAGATTCGTCCATGGCCCATGAGGCCTCCCCGACATTCCACGGCCATCGCTGATACAAAATCCAGAGACAAAAGCCTGAGCAAGCGCCTCAGACTCGCACTTTCTTCATATCCTGAAGAGTTCTTCTCATGGATTGTAGATCGGGCCTGCCATACCTACGTCCCCAAACCTAAGCTGAGTTTGTGTTTTCAGACTTCTGTCCTCAAAGTCTTGGGCCACACACCCTCCAGGCTGGGCCCCTGGAGACACACATTAGGACCGTGCCTACCAATCCATGGGAATTCTGCCCATTCCATGGTCCAAAATCTGGGTTGTCCCTTCACTCTTTCCCAGGTCTCTGCTTTGGAATTCCTCTTTGGTTCGGACACCTGAGGTAACATACCTGAAGGCAACATCCCAGCCCACAGATTTACGAAAAACAATTGGGACCGGGCAAAATTCACAGAGAGGAAGATTCGTCCATGGCCCATGAGGCCTCCTCACATTCGACGGCCTTCGTTGATACAAAATACAGAGACCATAGCCTGAGCAAGCGCCTCAGACTCACTCTTTCTTCATATCCTGAAGAGTTCTTCTCATGGTTTGTAGATGGGGCCTGATATACCTACGTCCCCAAACCAAGCTGAGTTTGTGTTTTCAGACATCTGTCCTCAAAGTACTGGGCCACACACACTCCAGGCTGGGGCCACTGGAGCCACACATTAGGACTGTGCCTACCCCATGCCCATTCTATTGTATAATTTCGTACAAATTAGGAGAACCCTCCAAAGTCCCTAGGCCATCCCAATAGTGTAGGTCTCTGTGGACAAACAAGGGCGGTCTGACAACATAATCGGATCCATTGCTTTGGTTTATAGGCATGTCTCCTCAAAATCCTGGATTCCTATTCCAGCATAGGGGGTTTCCTGAGGCACCCATCAGAAATAATCTCGTCTCCACGAAGAAACTTGTGCATGGGACCTATGTAGGTCATGAAGGGGCAGTCATGCACAGAAACTACAACCTGAGCCCGAACCTCCTGACCAACAACCAGGCAGCTGACCGCACACTGAGCACATCAGACCCACCATGGCCTTAGGTCATCATCTCTTCCCAACTGCGGTTTTCAGGATTCAGAACCTAGCTGAGTTTGTGTTTTCCGATTTCTGTCCTCAAAGTCCTGGGCAACACACCCTCCTGGCTGGGGCCCCTGGAGCCACATATTAGGACTGTGCCTACTTCATGCATGGGAATTCTGCCCATTCCATTGTCCAAAATTGTACAAATTAGGAGAACCCTCAAAGTCCCCGAGGCCATCCCAATATGTAGGTCTCTTTGGACAAACAAGGGCGGTCTGACACCAGCTGAGCATCTACCTCCACTCATACCATAGATGGATGTCCCAAGAGAAGGAGATGGAACCAGACAGGACCCTAGGCCATAATCGGATCCATTGCTTTGGTTTACAGGCATGTCTCCTCAAAATCCTGGATTCCAATACCAGCATAGGGAGTTTCCTGAGGCACCCATCAGAAAACATCTCGTCTCCACGAGGAAACTTGTGCATGGGACCTATGTCAAAATCTTAGGAGAATACTTCAGAGCCGGTGCCACCGCCCCATTCCAAGGTCCTCATGGACACAAACACACATTAGGCCCCATGCTCACGAAAGTCCATTTCAAATCAGCCACCCCGGTTGCTCCCGCAGAGCCATCCGATCTCCACTGTCTTGTTGCTAGGAGACAATTGGAATGTGAGGCGGGCATCCCTGGCATCCATCCTCGAACGGTACTCTGGAGTCATTCCATATGGGATGTTTTGGGGCTGCCCAACAGGTCTCAATTGTCCCGCAGAAGGAATCCTTGAAGGGGGCATCCCACAACTCCCAACGAGGCAAAACCTCCATGGCATTGAGATTCCTCTCCGTTCATGAAGGGCAGTCATGCACAGAAACTACAACCTGAGTCAACGTCTGATCCTGCCGTGACTTCAGATGCATGAGATATGGGTTCAGATGTGCAGGGGGTACCTGCCTTGCACTCGGCCTGACGCCCAAGTCTAGCTTGTGGTCTCAGACTTCTGTCCTCACACTGCTGGCCCAGAAGCCCTCACGTTTGGCAATTCCGGACCCACAATGCAGTACTCTGCCTGCCCTCTAGGAAAAATATCTTGCCTAATGAGCTTCCCAGGCACCACAAGATGATCAACCTTCACGGAACTCGACTGTACCCAAATTATATAGTCTAACCTGGGCACTAATGCACTGTCTGACACAACATGAGCCCGAAACTCCTGACCAACAACCAGGCAGCTGACCGCACACTGAGCACATCAGACCCACTATGGCCTTAAGTCATCATCTCTTCCCAACTGCGGTTTTCAGGCTTCCGAACCTAGACCTTATCTCCAACCACTTCCCAGGGTTGAAAATGATGCAGAAATCAGAACTCCTTCCCCATTGCAAGAGACCGTGTGATTGGCATGTTGTCCAAAGTTCAGTGTAGTTGAAACCAGTGTGGCCCATGAGGCTCGGACCCTGCTAGCGGGACACATTGGTCACAAACACACATTGTGACCCTCAGCCTGAGCCCAGTCCTCAAGTAAGGCCTCTCAGTGGCTGGATGAAGAGATAGCATATGGGGCCTGCCATGCCCCTAGGCCCCAAATTTTAACCATAGTTTGAGTTGTCCCTTCACTCTTCCCAGGGCTCTGTTTGGAATTCCTCTATGGTTGGGACACCTGAGGTAACAAACCTGAAAGGAGACCTCCCATCCCACAGATTGACGAAAAACAATTGGGACCGGGCCAAATCCCAAGAGAGGAAGTTCGTCCATGGCCCATGAGGCCTCCCCTCATTCCATGGCCATCGTTGACGCAAAATCCAGACACCAAAGCCTGAGCAAGCGCCTCAGACTCGTTCTTTCTTCGTATCCTGAAGATTTCTTCTCATGGTTTGTAGATTGGGCCTGCCATACCTACGTCCCCAAACCTAAGCTGCCTTTGTGTTTTCCGACCTCTGTCCTCAAAGTCCTGTGCCACACACCCTCCAGGCTGGGGCCTCTGGAGCCACACATTAGGACTGTGCCTACCCCATGCATGGGGATTCTGCCCATTCCATTGTCCAAAATCGTACAAATTAGGAGAACCCTCCAAAGTCCCCGAGGCCATCCCAATATGTAGGTGTCTGTGGACAAACAAGGGCGGTCTGACACCAGCTGAGCATCTACCTCCACTCATACCATAGATGGATGTCCCCAGAGAAGGATATGGTACCAGACAGGACCCTAGGCCATAATCGGATCCATTGCTTTGGTTTAAAGGCATGTCTCCTCAAAATCCTGGATTCCTATACCAGCATAGGGCCTTTCCTGAGGCACCCAAAAGAAAAAATCTCGTCTCCACGAGGAAACTTGTGCATGGGACCTATGTCAAAATCTTAGGAGAATAATTCAGAGTCCCGGTGCCACCGCCCCATTCCAAGGTCCTCATGGACACAAACCCACATTAGGCCCCATGCTCAGGAAAGTCCATATCAGCACAGCCAACCAGGTTGCTCCCGCACAGCCATCCGAACTCAACTGTCTTGTTGCTAGGAGACAATTGGAGAGCGAGGTGGGCTTCCCTGGAATCCATCCTCGAACGGTGCTCTGGAGTCATTCCATATGGCATGTTTTGGAGCTGCCCAACAGGTCTCAATTGTCCCGCAGAAGGAATCCTTGAAGGGGCCATCCCACAACTCCCAACGTGGGAAAAACTCCATGGCTTTGAGATTCCTCTCCGTTCATGAAGGGGCAGTCATGCACAGAAACTACAACCTAGGCCAACGTCGGATCCTCGCCGTGACTTCAGATGCATGAGATATTGGTTCAGATGTGTAGGGGGTACCTGCCTTGCCCTCGGCCTGAAGCCCAAGTCTAGCTTGTGGTCTCAGACTTCTGTCCTCACACTGCTGGCCCAGAAGCTCTCACGTTTGGCAATTCCGGAACCACAATGCAGCACTCTACCTGCCCTCTAGAAAAAATATCTTGTCTAAGGAACTGCCCGGGTACCTCAAATAAGGATCAACATACACGGCAATCGACTGTATCCAAATTATATAGTCTAACCTGGGCACTAATGCACTGTCTGACACAACCTGAGCCCGAAACTCCTGACCAACAACCAGGCAGCTGACCGCACACTGAGCACATCAGACCCACCATGGCCTTAGGTCATCATCTCTTCCCAACTGCAGTTTTCGTCTTCCGAACCTAGACCTTATCTCCAACCACGGCCCAGGGTTGAAAATAATGCAGAAATCAGAACTCCTTTACCATGGCAAGAGACATTGTGATTGGCATGTTGTCCAAAGTTCAGTGTAGATGAAAACGGTGTGGCCCATGAGGCCACGCCCACTCTCCCGGGCCACATTGGACACAAACACACATTGTGACCCTCAGCCTGAGCCCAGTTCTCAAGTAAGGCCTCTCAGTGGCTGGTGAAGAGACAGCATATGGGGCCTGACATGCCCCTAGGCCCCAAATTTTATCCATAGTTTGGGTTGTCCCTTCACTCTTCCCCAGGGCTCTGCTTTGGAATTCCTCTTTGGTTGGGACACCTGAGGTTACAAACCTGAAAGGAGACCTCCCATCCCACAGATTGAGGAAATACAATTGGGACCGTTCCAAATCCACAGAGAGGAAGAATCGTCCATGGCCCATGAAGTCTCCCCACATTCCACGGCCATCGTTGATACAAAATCCAGAGACCAAAGCCTGAGCAAGCGCCTCAGACTCGCTCTTTCTTCATATCCTGAAGAATTCTCATGGTTTGTAGATTGGGCCTGCCATACCTACGTCCCCAAACCTAAGCTGTGTCTGTGTTTTCAGACTTCTGTCCTCAAAGTCCTGGGCCACACACCCTCCAGGCTGGGGCCCCTGGAGCCACACATTAGGACTGTGCCTACCCAATCTATGGGAATTCTGCCCATTCCATTGTCCAAAATTGTACAAATTAGGAGAACCCTCCAAAGTCCCCGAGGCCATCCCAATATGTAGGTGTCTGTGGACAAACAAGGGCAGTCTGACACCAGTTGAGCATCTACCTCCACTCATACCATAGATGGATGTCCCCAGAGAAGGAGATGGAAACAGACAGGACCCTAGGCCATAATCGGATCCACTTCTTTGGTTTACAGGCATGTCTCCTCAAAATCCTGGATTCTAATACCAGCATAGGGTGTTTCCTGAGGCACCCATCAGAAAAAATCTCGTCTCCACGAGGAAACTTGTGCATGGGACCTATGTCAAAAACTTAGGAGCATACTTCCGAGTCCCGAAGCCACCGCCCCATTCCAAGGTCCTCATGGAAACAAATACACATTAGGCCCCATGCTCGGGAACGTCCATTTCAACTCAGCCACGCCGGTGTCTCCCGCAGAGCCATCCGATCTCCACTGTCTTGTTGCTAGGAGACAATTGGAATGCGAGGCGGGCTTCCCTGGCATCCATCCTCGAACAGTGCTCTGGAGTCATTCCATATGGGATATTTTGGAGCTGCCAAACAGGTCTCAATTGTCCCGCAGAAGGAATCCTTGAAGGGGGCATCCCACAACTCCCAACGTGGGAAAACCTCCATGGCCTTGAGATTCCTCTCCGTTCATGAAGGGGCAGTTATGCACAGAAACTACAACCTGAGCCAAAGTCTGATCCTCGCCGTGACATCAGATGCATGAGATATTGGTTCAGATGTGTAGGGGGTACCTGCCTTGCCCTCGGGACTGAAGCCCAAGCCTAGCTTGTGGTCTCAGACTTCTGTCATCACACTACTGGCCCAGAAGCCCTCAAGTTTGGCAATTACGGACCCACAATGCAGCACTCTGCCTGCCCTCTAGAAAAAATATCTTGCCTAATGAGCTGCCCAGGCACCTCAAATGAGGATCAACCTACACGGCACTCGACTGTACCCAAATTACATAGTCTAACCTGGGCACTAATGCACTGTCTGACACAACCTGAGCCTAAAACTCCTGACCAACAACCAGGCAGCTGGCCGCACACTGAGCACATCAGAACCACCATGGCTTTAGGTCATCATCTCTTCCCAACTGCGGATTTCAGGCTTCAGAACCTAGACCTTATCTCCATCCACTGCCCAGGGTTGAAAATGATGCAGAAATCAGAACTCCTTCACCATGGCAAGAGACCTTGTGATTGGCATGTTGTCCAAAGTTCAGTGTAGTTGAAACCAGTGTGGCCCATGAGGCCCCGCCCAAGCTCGCGGGCCACATTGGTCACAAGCACACATTGTGACCCTCCGCCTTAGCTCAGTCCTCAAGTAAGGCCTCTCAGTGGCTGGATGAAGGGACAGCATATGGTGCCTGCCATGCCCCTAGGCCCCAAATTTTAACCATAGTTTGGGTTGTCCCTTCACTCTTCCCAGGGCTCTGTTTGGAATTCCTCTTTGGTTGGGACACCTGAGGTAACAAACCTGAAAGGAGACCTTCCATCCCACAGATTGACGAAAAACAATTAGGCCGATCCAAATCCACAGAGAGGAAGATTCGTCCATGGCCCATGAGGCCTCCCCACATTCCACGGCCATCTTTGACACAAAATCCAGAGACCAAAGCCTGAGCAAGCGCCTCAGACTCGCTCTTTCTTTGTATCCTGAAGATTTCTTCTCATGGTTTGTAGATTGGGCCTGCCATACCTACGTCCCCAAACCTAAGCTGCGTTTGTGTTTTCCGACTTCTGTCCTCACAGTCCTGGGCCACACACCCTCCAGGGTCTGGCCACTGGTGCCACACATTAGGACTGTGCCTACCCCATGCATGGGAATTCTGCCCATTCCATTGTCCAAAATTGTACAAATTAGGAGAACCCTCCAAAGTCCCCGAGGCCATCCCAATAATGTAGGTCTCTGTGAACAAAGAAGGGCGGTCTGACACCAGCTGAGCATCTACCTCCACTCATACCATAGATGGATGTCCCCAGAGAAGGAGATGGAACCAGACAGGACCGTAGGCCATAATCGGATCCATTGCTTTGGTTTACAGGCATGTCTCCTCAAAAGCCTGGATACCAATACCAGCATAGGGGGTTTCCTGAGGCACCCATCAGAAAACATCTCGTCTCCACGAGGAAACTTGTGCATGGGACCTATGTCAAAATCTTAGGAGAATACTTCAGAGTCCCAGTGCCACAGCCCCATTCCAAGGTCCTCATGGACACAAACACATATTAGGCCCCATGCTCGGGAACGTCCATTTGAACTCAGCCACCCCGGTTGCTCCCGCAGAGCCATCCGATCTCCACTGTCTTGTTGCTAGGAGACAATTGGAATGCGAGGCGGGCTTCCCTGGCATCCATCCTCGAACGGTACTCTGGGTCATTCCATATGGGATGTTTTGGAGCTGCCAAACAGATCTCAATTGTCCCGCAGAAGGAATCCTTGAAGGGGGCATCCCACAACTCCCAATGTGGGAAAACCTCCATGGCCTTGAGATTCCTCTCCGTTCATGCAGGGGCAGTCATGCACATAAACTACAACCTGAGCCAACGTCTGATCTTTGCCGTGACATCAGATGCATGAGATATTGGTTCAGATTTGCAGGGGGTACCTGCCTTACCCTCGGGCCTGAAGCCCAAGTCTAGTTGTGGTCTCAGACTTCTGTCCACATCTGTCTATGGGTCTGAGTGCAGGTAGGTGCTCAGTTGGGCTCAGATTGCCCCTGTTTTTCCTGGGAAGCCACCACTATTGAGATGGATCAGGGACTTCGGAGGTTTATCCTATTAGAAGGGTTGTGGCCATTGGAATGGGCACACACAATTCCCTAGGAGAGGGCAAGTACAGTCCTCAGGTTTGGCTCCAGGGTCCTGAGCCTGTAGGTGTTGTAGGCCAGGGCTGTTTGGACAGTTGTCTGAAAACACAAACTCGGCTTATGTTTCGGGTCATAGGTATGGCAGGACTGATCTACAGACCATGAAGAGAACACTTCGGGATTTGAAAGAAGGGCGAGTGCGAGGCCCCTGCTCAAGTTTTTGTCTCTGGATATCGTTTCACTCATGGTCGTGAAATTTCTGGGGGACTTCATGGGAAATGGACGAGTCTTACTCTCTTGTGGTTTGGCCCCGTCCAAAGAGTTTGGGGGCATTCTATGGGCTGGAAGAAGTCCGTTTTTTGTTGTTGTTGTTGTTGTTGTTGTTTTCTTTTTTAACCTCAGGTGTCCCACCAAATGAGGGATTCCAGAGTAGAGCCCTGGGGAGGGGCGACTGGACAATCAGAAATCGGGTTAAAAATTGGGGCCTAGGGACATGTCAAGCCCATTATGATATCTAATGGTCCAGCCACTGAGAGGACTTACTAGAGGACAGAACTCATGCTGAGGGTCACAATGCGTGTGTATGCCCTCGTCGCACTCAAAATGGGTGAGGCCTCAGGGTGAATGCTGCTTTCTCCTCTACTGAACGTTGGACAAGTGCCAACCACAAGGTTTCTTGCCATGGGTAAGGGGGAGTTCTGATTTCTGCATCACACTCACCCCTGGGCAGTGATTGCAGATAAGGTCTCGTTTTGAAGCCTGAACTGAGGTAGGGAAGAGAAGGCGACCTAAGGCCATGGCAGGTCTGATGTGCTCAATGTGCGGTCAGCTGCCTGATGTTGGTCCGGAGGTTCGGTCTCAGGTTTTGTCAGAGAGTGCATTAGTGCTCTGGTTAGACTATATAATTTGGGTACAGTCGAGTGCCGTGTAGGTTTATCCTCATTTGAGGTGCCTGGGCAGCTCATTAGGCAAGATATTTTTTCTAGAGGGCTGGCAGAGTGCTGCATTGTGGGTCCGGAATTGCCAAACCTGAGGTCTCCTGGGCCAATAGTGTGAGGACAGAAGTCTTAGAACACGAGCTAGACTTGGGCTTCAGGCCGATGGCACGGCAGTTACCCCCTGCAGATCGGAACCAATATCTAATGCATCTGAATTCACGGCGAGGATCAGACGTTGGCTCAGGTTGGATTTTCTGTGCATGACTGCCCCTTCATGAACGGACCGGAATCTCAAGGCCATGGAGGTTTTCCCACGTTGGGAGTTGTGGGATTCCCCCTTCATGGATTCCTTCTGAGGGACAATCGAGACTGGTTGGGCAGCTCCAGGACATCCCATAAGGAATGACTCCAGATCACCATTGGAGGATGGATGCCAGGGAAGCCCGCCTCGCATTCCAATTGTCTTTTAGCAACAAGACAGGTGAGATCGGATGGCTATGCTGGAGCAACCGGGGTGGCTGAGTTGAATTGGATTTTTCCTCAGAATGGAGCCTAAGGTGTGTTTGTGTCCATGAGGGCCTTGGAGGATGGATGCCCAGGTAGACCCCCTCGCATTCCAATTGTCTCCTAGCAACAAGACAGTTGAGATCGAATGGCCTGCGGGAGCAACCTTGGTGGCTGAGTTGAAATGGACTTTCCTGAGGATGGGGCCTAATGTGTTTTTGTGTCCATGAGGGCGTTGGAATGGGGGGGTGGCACCGGGACCCTGAAGTATTCTCCTAACCTTTGGACATAGCTCCCAAGCACAAGTTTCCTTGTGAAGACGATTTTTGTTCTGATGGGTGCCTCAGAAAACCACCTTTGCTGGTATTGGAATCCGGGATTTTGAGGAGACATGCCTGTAAACCAAATAATGGATCCGATTATGGCCTAGGGTCCTGTCTGGTTCAATCTTCTTCTCTGGGGACATCCATCTATGGTATGAATGGAGGTAGATGCTCAGCTGGTGGCAGACCACCCTTGTTTGTCCCTGGAGACTTACACTATTGGGATGGCTTCCGGGATGTTGGAGTGTTCTCCTAATTTGTACGATTTTGGACAATGGTATGGGCAGAATTCCCATGGATTGGGTAGGCACAGTCCTAATTTGTGGCTCCAGAGGCCCCAGCCTGGAGTGTGTGTGGCCCAGGAATTTGAAGACAGAAGTCTGAAAACACAAAGTCAGCTTAGGTTAGGGGACGTAGGTATGGCAGGTCCAATCTACAACCATGAGAAGAACTCTTCAGGATATGAAAAAAGAGTGATTCTGAGGTGCTTCCTCAGGCATTTGTCTGTGGATTTTGTATCAAAGATGGGCGTCAAATGTGGGAAGACCTCATGGGCCATGGACGAATCTTCCTCTCTGTGGATTTGGCCCGGTCCCAATTTCTTTCCGTGAATCTGTGGGATGGGAGGTCTCCTCTCAGGTTTGTTACCTCAGGTGTACAACCAAAGAGGAATTCCTAAGGAGAGCCCTGGGGAAGAGTGAAGGGACAACCCAAATTATGGTTAAAAAATGGGGCCTAGGGGCATGGCAGGCCCAATATGCTGTCTCTTCTTCCAGCCACTGAGTGGCCTTACTTGAGGACGGGGTTCAGGCTGAGGGTCACAATGTGTGTTTGTGACTAATGTGGCCTGCGAACAGGGGAGGGGCCTCATGTGCCACACTGGTTTCATCTACTTTGAATTTTGGACAACATGCTAATCACAAGGTCTCTTGCCATGTTGAAGGAGCTCTGATTTCTGCATCATTTTCAACCCTGGGCAGTGGTTGGAGATAAGGTCTAGGTTCTGAAGCCTGGAAACCGCAGTTGGGAAGAGATGACGAACTAAGGCCATGGCGGGTCTGATGTGCTCAGTGTGCGGTCAGCTGCCTGGGTGTTGGTCCGGAGGTTCTCTTTCAGGTTGTGTCAGACAGTGCATTAGTGCCCAGGTTAGATATATAATTTAGGTACATTCTAGTGCCGTGTAGGTTTATCATCATTTGTGGTGCCTGGGCAACACATTAGGCAATATATTTTTTCTAGAGGGCAAGCAGAGTGCTGCATTGTGGGTCCGGTATTGCCGAACATGAGGGATTCTGGACCAGGAGTGTGAGGACAAGTCTGAGAACAGAAGCTAGACTTGGGCTTCAGGCCGAGGGCATGGCTGGTACCCCTTGCAAATCTGAACGAATATCTCATGCTTCTGAAGTTACGGCGAGGTTCAGACGTTGACTCAAGTTGGAGTCTGTGCTGACTGCCCCTTCATGAACGGAGCGGAATCTCAAGGCCATGGAGGTTTTTCCACGTTGGGAGTTTTGGGATGCCCCCTTCAAGGATTCCATCTGCGGGACAATTGAGACCTGGTGGGCAGCTCCAGGATATCCGATATGGAATGACACCAGAGCACCGTTCGGGGATGGATGCCAGGGAAGCCGGCCTCGCATTCTAATTGTCTCCTAGCAACAAGACAGTTGAGATCTGAAGGCCATGCCGGAGCAACCGGGGTAGCTGAGTTGAAATGGACTTTCCCGAGGATGTGGCCTAATATATGTTTGTGTCCATGAGGGCCTTGGAATGGGGCGGTGGCACCGGGACCCTGAAGTATTCTCCTAAGCTTTTGACATAGGTCCCATGCACAAGTTTCCTTGTGGAGACGAGATTTGTTCTGATGGGTGCCTCAGGAAGCCCCCTGCTGGTCTTGGAATCCAGGCTTTTGAGGAGACATGCCTGTAAACAAAAGCAATGGACCCGATTATGGCCTAGGGTACTGTCTGGTTCCATCTTCTTCTCTGGGGACATCCATCTATGGTATGAGTGTAGGTAGATGCTCAGCTGGTGTCAGACCGCCCTTGTTTGTCCCGGGAGACCTACACTATTGGGATGGCCTCGGTAACTTTGGAGGGCTCTCCTAATTTGTACGATTTTGGACAATGGAATGGGCAGAATTCCCATGGATTGGGTAGACACAGTCCTAATGTGTGGCTCCAGGGGACCCAGGTTGGAGGGTGTGTGGCCCAGGAATTTGAGGACAGAGGTCTGAGAACACAAACTCAGCTTAGGTTTGGGGACGTAGGTATGGCAGGTCCAATCTACAAATCATGTGAAGAACTCTTCAGGATATGAAGAAAGAGCGAGTCTGAGGGACTTGCTCAGGCTTTTGTCTCTGGATTTTTTATCAAAGATGGGCGTGGAATGTGGGGAGGCCTCATGGGCCATGGACGAAACTTCCTATCTGTGGATTTGGCCCGGTCCCAATTTCTTTCCGTCAATCTGTGGGATGGGAGGTCTCCTCTCAGGTTTGTTACCTCAGGTGTCCCAACCAAAGAGGAATTCCTAAGCAGAGCCCTGGGGAAGAGTGAAGTGACAACCCAAATTATCGTTAAAAAATGGGGCTTAGGGGCATGGCAGGCCAAATATGCTGTCTCTTCTTCCAGCCACTGAGTGGCCTTACGTGAGGACGGGGTTCAGGCTGAGGGTCACAATGTGTGTTTGTGACTAATGTTGCCCGCCAGCAGGGGCGGGGCCTCATGTGCCACACTGTTTTCATCTACACTGAACTTTGGACAACATGCCAATCACAAGGTCTCTTGCCATGGGGAAGGAGCTCTGATTTCTGCATCATTTTCAACCCTGGGCAGTGGTTGGAGATAAGGTCTAGTTTCTGAAGCCTGGAAACCGCAGTTGGGAAGAGATGACGACCTAAGGCCATGGCGGGTCTGATGTGCTCAGTTTGCGGGCAGCTGCCTGGGTGTTGGTCCGGAGTTTCGGGTTCAGGTTGTGTCAGACTGTGCATTAGTGCCCAGGTTAGATATATAATTTAGGTACATTCTAGTGCCGTGTAGGTTTATCCTCATTTAATGTGCCTGGGCAACTCATTAGGCAATATATTTTTTTCTAGAGGGCAAGCAGAGTGCTGCATTGTGGGTCCGGTATTGCCGAACATGAGGGATTATGGACCACGAGTGTGAGGACAAGTCTGAGAACAGAAGCTAGACTTGGGCTTCAGGCCGAGGGCATGGCTGGTACCCCTTGCTGATCTGAACGAATATCTCATGCTTCTGAAGTTATGGCGAGGTTCAGACGTTGGCTCAGGTTGGAGTTTCTGTGCTGACTGCCCCTTCATGAATGGAGCGGAATCTCAAGGCCATGGAGGTTTTCCCACGTTCGGAGTTTTGGAATGCCCCCTTCAAGGATTCCTTCTGCGGGCCAATTGAGACCTGTTGGGCAGCTCCATGTTATCCCATATGGAATGAGTCCAGATCACCGTTCGGGGATGGATGCCAGGGAAGCCGGCCTCGCATTCTAATTGTCTCCTAGCAACAAGACAGTTGAGATCTGAAGGCTCTGCGGGAGCAACCAGGGTGGCTGAGTTGAAATGGACTTTCCCGAGCATGGGGCCTAATATGTGTTTGTGTCCATGAGGGCCTTGGAATGGGGCGGTGGCACCGGGACTCTGAAGTTTTCTCCTAAGCTTTTGACATAGGTCCCATGCACAAGTTTCCTTGTGGAGACGAGATTTGTTCTGATGGGTGCCTCTGGAAACCCGCTTTGCTGGTCTTGGAATCCAGGCTTTTGAGGAGACATGCCTGTAAACCAAAGCAATGGATCTGATTATGGCCTAGGGTCCTGTCTGGTTCCATCTTCTTCTCTGGGGACATCCATCTATGGTATGAGTGTAGGTAGATGCTCAGGTGGTGTCAGACCGCCCTTGTTTGTCCCGGGAGACCTACACTATTGGGATGGCCTCGGGAACTTTGGAGGGTTCTCCTAATTTGTACGATTTTGGACAATGGAATGGGCTGAATTCCCATGGATTGGGTAGGCACATTCCTAATGTGTGGCTCCAGGGGCCCCAGGTTGGAGGGTGTGTGGCACAGGAATTTGAGGACAGAGGTCTGAAAACACAAACTCAGCTTAGGTTGGGGACGAAGGTATGGCAGGTCCAATCTACAAATCATGTGAAGAACTCTTCAGGATATGAAGAAAGAGCGAGTCTGAGGCACGTGCTCAGGCTTTTGTCTCTGGATTTTGTATCAAAGATGGGCATGGGATGTGGGGAGGCCTCATGGTCCATGGACGAATCTTCCTCTCTGTGGATTTGGCCCGGTCCCAATTTCTTTCCGTCGTTCTGTGGGATGGGAGGTATCCTCTCAGGTTTGTTAATTCAGGTGTCCCAACCAAAGAGGAATTCCAAAGCAGAGCCCTGGGGAAGAGTAAAGGGACAACCCAAATAATGGTTATAAATTGGGGCCTAGGGGCATGGCAGACCCAATATGCTGTCTCTTCATCCAGCCACTGAGTGGCCTTACTTAAAGACTGGGCACAGGCTGAGGGTCAGCATGTGTGTTTGTGACCAATGTGGCCTGCGAGCATGGGCGGGGCCTCAAGGGCCACACTGGTTTCAACTACAAGAACTTTGGATAACATGCCAATCACAAGGTCTCTTGCCATGGGGAAGGAGCTCTGATTTCTGCATCATTTTCAACCCTGGGCAGTGTTTGGAGATAAGGTCTACGTTCTGAAGCCTGAAAACCGCAGTTGGGAAGAGATGACGACCTAAGGCCATGGCGGGTCTGATGTGCTCAGTGTGCGGTCAGCTGCCTGGGTGTTGGTCCGGAGGTTCGGGTTCATGTTGTGTCAGACAGTGAATTAGTACCCAGGTTAGACTATATAATTCAGGTACAGTCGAGAGCCGTGTAGGTTTATCCTCATTTGAGGTGCCTGGGCTACTCATTAGGCAATATATTTTTTCTAGAGGCAGGCAGAGTGCTGCATTGTGGGTCCGGTATTGCCAAACATGAGGGATTCTGGACCAGGAGTGTGAGGACAAGTCTGAGAACAGAAGCTAGACTTGGGCTTCAGGCCGAGGGCACGGCTGGTACCCCCTGCAGATCTGAACGAATATCTCATGCTTCTGAAGTCACGGCGAGGATCAGACGTTGGCTCGGGTTGGAGTTTCTGTGCATGACTGCCCCTTCATGAACGGAGCGGAATCTCAAGGCCATGGAGGTTTTCCCACATTGGGAGTTGTGGGATGCCCCCTTCAAGGCTTCCTTCTGCGGGACAATTGAGACCTGTTGGGCAGCTCCAGGATATCGCATATGGAAGGACTCCAGAGCACCGTTCGGGGTGGATGCCTGGGAAGCGGGCCTCGCATTCCAAATGTTTCCTAGCAACAAGACAGTTGAGATCGGATAGCTCTGCGGGAGCAACCCGCGTGGCTGAGTTGAAATGGACTTTTAGGATCGGGCCCATTGTGTGTTTGTGTCCATGAGGGCCTTGGAATGGGGCGTTGGCACCGGGACCCTGAAGTATTCTCCTAAGCTTTTGACATACCTCCCATGCACAAGTTTCCTTGTGGAGATGAGATTTGTTCTGAGGGGTGCCTCAGGAAACCCCCTATGCTGGTATTGGAATCCAGGCTTTTGAGGAGACATGCCTGTAAACCAAAACAATGGATCCGATTATGGCCTAGGGTCCTGTCTGGTTCAATCTTCTTCTCTGGTGATATCCATCTATGGAATGAGTGGAGGGAGATGCTCACCTGGTTTCACACCGCCCTTGTTTGTCCCTGGAGACCTACACTATTGGGATGGCCTCGGGGAATTTGGAGAGTTTTCTTAATTGGTGAGATTTTGGACAATGGAATGGGCAGAATTCCCATGGATTGGGTAGGCACAGTCCTATTGTGTGGCTCCAGGGGCCCCAGCCTGGAGGGTGTGCGGCCCAGGACTTTGAGGACAGAAGTCTGAAAACACAAACTCAGCTAAGGTTTTGGGACGTAGGTATGGGAGGCCCAATCTACAAACCATGAGAAGTACCCCTCAGGATATGAAGAAAGAGCGAGTCTGAGGCACTTGCTCAGGCTTTTGTTTCTGGACAAAACAAAAATGGCTATAGAATGTGGGGAGGTCTCATGGGATATGGACGAATCTTCCTCTCTGTGGATTTGGCCCGGTCCCAATAGTTTTTCTTCAATTGTCGGATGGGAGGTCTCCTTTCAGGTTTATTACCTCAGGTGTCCGAACAAAATAGGAATTGCAAAGCAGAGCCCTGGGGAAGAGTGAAGGGACAACCCAAACTATGGTTAAAAATTGGGGCCTAGGTGCATGGCAGGCCCAATATGCTGTCTCTTCATCCAGCCACTGAGAGGCCTTACTTGAGGACTGGGCTCATGCTGAGGGTCACAATGTGTGTTTGTGACCAATGTGGCCCGCGAGCATGGGCGGGGCCTCATGGGCCACACTGGTTTCAACTACACTGGACTTTGGACAACCTGCCAAACACAAGGTCTCTGGCCATGGGGAATGTGTTCTGATATCTGCATCATTTTCAACCCTGGGCAGTGGTTGGAGATAAGGTCTAGGTTCTGAAGCCTGAAAAACCGAAGTTGGGAAGAGATGACGACCTAAGGCCATGGCGGGTCTGATATGCTCAGTGTGCGGTCAGCTGCCTGGGTGTTGGGCAGGAGGTTCGGGCTCAGGTTCTGTCAGTCAGTGCATTAGTCCCAGGTTAGACTATATGATTTGGGTACAGTCGAGTGCCGTATAGGTTTATCCTCATTTGAGGTGCCTGGGGAGCTCAATAGGCAAGATATTTTTTCTAGAGGGCAGGCAGAGTGCTGCACTTTGGTTCCAGAATTGCCAAACTTGAGGGCTTCTGGGCCAGGAGTGTGAGGACAGAAGTCTGAGAACACAAGCTAGACTTGGGCTTCAGGCCGAGGGCACGGCAGGTACCTCCTGCAGATCTGAACCAATATTTCATGCATCTGAAGTCACGGCGAGGATCAGACGTTGGCTCGGGTTGGAGTTTCTGTGCATGACTGCCCCTTCATGAACGGAGCGGAATCTCAAGGCCATGGAGGTTTTCCCACGTTGGGAGTTGTGGGATGCCCCCTTCAAGGATTCCTTCTGCGGGACAATTGAGACCTGTTGGGCAGCTCCAGGACATCCCATAGGGAATGACTCCAGAGCACCATTCGAGGATCGATGCCAGGGAATCCCGCCTCGTATTCCAATTTTCTCCCAGCAACAAGACAGTTGAGTTTTGATGGCTCTGCGGGAGCAATCGGGGCGGCTGTGTTGAAATGGACTTTCCCGAGGTTGGGGCCTAATGTGTGTTTGTGTCCATGAGGGCCTTGGAATGGGGCGGTGACACCGGGACCCTGAAGTATTCTCCTAAGCTTTTGACATAGGTCCCATGCACAAGTTTCCTTGTGGAAACGAGATTTGTTCTGAGGGGTGCCTCAGAAACCCCCTATGCTGGTCTTGGAATCCAGGCTTTTGTGGAGACATGTCTGTAAACCAAAGCAATGGATCCGAATATGGCCTAGGGTCCTGTCTGGTTCCATCTTCTTCTCTGGGGACATCCATTTATGATATGAGTGGAGGTAGATGCTCGGCTGGTGTCAGACCGCCCTTGTTTGTCCCCGGAGACCTACACTATTGGGATGGCCTCGGGGACTTTGGAGAGTTCTCCTAATTTGTACGATTTTGGATAATGGAATGGGCAGAATTCCCATGTATTGGGTAGGCACAGTCCTAATGTTTGGCTCCAGAGGCCCCAGCCTGGAGGGTGTGTGGCCCAGGAATCTGAGGACAGAAGTCTGAAAACACAAACTCAGCTTAGGTTGGAAACGTAGGTATGGCAGGGCCAATCTACAAACCATGAGAAGCACTCTTCAGGATATGAAGAAAGAGCGAGTCTGAGGCGCTTGCTCAGGCTTTTGTCTCTGGATTTTGTATCAAAGATGGGCGTGGAACGTGGGGAGGCCTCATGGGCCATGGACGAATCTTCCTCTCTGTGGATTTGGCCCGGTCCCAATTTCTTTCCGTCAATCTGTGGGATGGGAGGTCTCCTCTCAGGTTTGTTACCTCAGGTGTACCAACCAAAGAGGAATTCCAAAGCAGAGCCCTGGGGAAGAGTGAAGGGACAACCCAAACGATGGTTATAAATTGGGGCCTAGGGGCATGGCAGACCCAATATGCTGTCTCTTCATCTAGCCACTGAGTGGCCTTACTTAAAGACTGGGCACAGGCTGAGGGTCAGCATGTGTGTTTGTGACCAATATGGCCCGCGAGCATGGGCGGGGCCTCATGGGCCACACTGGTTTCAACTACACTGAACTTTGGATAACATGCCAATCACAAGGTCTCTTGCCATGGGGAAGGAGCTCTGATTTCTGCATCATTTTCAACCCTGGGCAGTGTTTGGAGATAAGGTCTACGTTCTGAAGCCTGAAAACCGCAGTTGGGAAGAGATGACGACCTAAGGCCATGGCGGGTCTGATGTGCTCAGTGTGCGGTCAGCTGCCTGGTTGTTGGTCCGGAGGTTCGGGTTCATGTTGTGTCAGACAGTGAATTAGTACCCAGGTTAGACTATATAATTCAGGTACAGTCGAGAGCCGTGTAGGTTTATCCTCATTTGAGGTGACTGGGCTACTCATTAGGCAATATATTTTTTCTAGAGGCAGGCAGAGTGCTGCATTGTGGGTCCGGTATTGCCAAACATGAGGGATTCTGGACCAGGAGTGTGAGGACAAGTCTGAGAACAGAAGCTAGACTTGGGCTTCAGGCCGAGGGCACGGCTGGTACCCCCTGCAGATCTGAACGAATATCTCATGCTTCTGAAGTCACGGCGAGGATCAGACGTTGGCTCGGGTTGGAGTTTCTGTGCATGACTGCCCCTTCATGAACGGAGCGGAATCTCAAGGCCATGGAGGTTTTACCACGTCGGGAGTTGTGGGATGCCCCCTTCAAGGATTCCTTCTGCGGGACAATTGAGACCTGTTGGGCAGCTCCAGGATATCCCATATGGAAGGACTCCAGAGCACCGTTCGGGGTGGATGCCTGGGAAGCGGGCCTCGCATTCCAAATGTCTCCTAGCAACAAGACAGTTGAGATCGGATAGCTCTGCGGGAGCAACCGGCGTGGCTGAGTTGAAATGGACTTTTAGGATCGGGCCCATTGTGTGGTTGTGTCCATGAGGGCCTTGGAATGGGGCGTTGGCACCGGGACCCTGAAGTATTCTCCTAAGCTTTTGACATACCTCCCATGCACAAGTTTCCTTGTGGAGATGAGATTTGTTCTGAGGGGTGCCTCAGGAAACCCCCTATGCTGGTATTGGAATCCAGGCTTTTGAGGAGACATGCCTGTAAACCAAAACAATGGATCCGATTATGGCCTAGGGTCCTGTCTGGTTCAATCTTCTTCTCTGGTGATATCCATCTATGGAATGAGTGGAGGGAGATGCTCACCTGGTGTCACACCGCCCTTGTTTGTCCCTGGAGACCTACACTATTGGGATGGCCTCGGGGACTTTGGAGAGTTTTCTTAATTGGTGAGATTTTGGACAATAGAATGGGCAGAATTCCCATGGATTGGGTAGGCACAGTCCTAATGTGTGGCTCCAGGGGCCCCAGCCTGGAGGGTGTGCGGCCCAGGACTTTGAGGACAGAAGTCTGAAAACACAAACTCAGCTAAGGTTTTGGGACGTAGGTATGGGAGGCCCAATCTACAAACCATGAGAAGTACCCCTTAGGATATGAAGAAAGAGCGAGTCTGAGGCACTTGCTCAGGCTTTTGTCTCTGGATTTTGTATCAACAATGGCTGTAGAATGTGGGGAGGCCTCATGGGATATGGATGAATCTTCCTCTCTGTGGATTTGGCCCGGTCCCAATAGTTTTTCTTCAATTGTCGGATGGGAGGTCTCCTTTCAGGTTTATTACCTCAGGTGTCCGAACAAAATAGGAATTCCAAAGCAGAGCCCTGGGGAAGAGTGAAGGGACAACCCAAACTATGGTTAAAAATTGGGGCCTAGGTGCATGGCAGGCCCAATATGCTGTCTCTTCATCCAGCCACTGAGAGGCCTTACTTGAGGACTGGGCTCATGCTGAGGGTCACAATGTGTGTTTGTGACCAATGTGGCCCGCGAGCATGGGCGGGGCCTCATGGGCCACACTGGTTTCAACTACACTGGACTTTGGACAACCTGCCAAACACAAGGTCTCTGGCCATGGGGAATGTGTTCTGATATCTGCATCATTTTCAACCCTGGGCAGTGGTTGGAGATAAGGTCTAGGTTCTGAAGCCTGAAAAACCGAAGTTGGGAAGAGATGACGACCTAAGGCCATGGCGGGTCTGATATGCTCAGTGTGCGGTCAGCTGCCTGGGTGTTGGGCAGGAGGTTCGGGCTCAGGTTGTGTCAGTCAGTGCATTAGTCCCAGGTTAGACTATATGATTTGGGTACAGTCGAGTGCCGTATAGGTTTATCCTCATTTGAGGTGCCTGGGGAGCTCAATAGGCAAGATATTTTTTCTAGAGGGCAGGCAGAGTGCTGCACTTTGGTTCCAGAATTGCCAAACTTGAGGGCTTCTGGGCCAGGAGTGTGAGGACAGAAGTCTGAGAACACAAGCTAGACTTGGGCTTCAGGCCGAGGGCACGGCAGGTACCTCCTGCAGATCTGAACCAATATTTCATGCATCTGAAGTCACGGCGAGGATCAGACGTTGGCTCGGGTTGGAGTTTCTGTGCATGACTGCCCCTTCATGAACGGAGCGGAATCTCAAGGCCATGGAGGTTTTCCCACGTTGGGAGTTGTGGGATGCCCCCTTCAAGGATTCCTTCTGCGTGACAATTGAGACCTGTTGGGCAGCTCCAGGACATCCCATAGGGAATGACTCCAGAGCACCGTTCGAGGATCGATGCCAGGGAATCCCGCCTCGCATTCCAATTTTCTCCCAGCAACAAGACAGTTGAGTTTTGATGGCTCTGCGGGAGCAATCGGGGCGGCTGTGTTGAAATGGACTTTCCCGAGGTTGGGGCCTAATGTGTGTTTGTGTCCATGAGGGCCTTGGAATGGGGCGGTGACACCGGGACCCTGAAGTATTCTGCTAAGCTTTTGACATACCTCCCATGCACAAGTTTCCTTGTGGAAACGAGATTTGTTCTGATGGGTGCTTCAGGAAACCTCCTATGCTGGTCTTGCAATCCAGGCTTTTGAGGAGACATGACTGTAAACCAAAAAATGGATCCGAATATGGCCTAGGGTCCTGTCTGGTTCCATCTTCTTCTCTGGGGATATCCATCTATGGAATGAGTGGAGGTAGATGCTCACCTGTTGTCAGACCACCCTTGTTTGTCCCCGGAGTCCTACACTATTGGGATGGCCCCTGGGACTTTGGAGAGTTCTCCTAATTTGTACGATTTTGGACAATGGAATGGGCAGAATTCCCATGGATTGGGTAGGCACAGTCCTAATGTGTGGCTCCAGGGGCCCCAGCCAGTAGTGTGTGTGGCCCAGGAACATGAGGACAGAAGTCTGAAAACACAAACTCAACTTAGGTTGGGAACGTAGGTATGGCAGGGCCAATCTACAAACCATGAGAAGCACTCTTCAGGATATGAAGAAAGAGCGAGTCTGAGGCGCTTGCTCAGGCTTTTGTCTCTGGATTTTGTATCAAAGTTGGGCGTGGAACGTGGGGAGGCCTCATGGGCCATGGACGAATCTTCCTCTCAGTGGATTTGGCCCGGTCCCAATTTCTTTCCGTCAATCTGTGGGTTGGGAGGTCTCCTCTCAGGTTTTTTACCTCAGGTGTCCCAACCAAAGAGGAATTCCAAAGCAGAGCCCTGGGGAAGAGTGAAGGGACAACCCAAACGATGGTTATAAATTGGGGCCTAGGGGCATGGCAGACCCAATATGCTGTCTCTTCATCCAGCCACTGAGTGGCCTTACTTAAAGACTGGGCACAGGCTGAGGGTCAGCATGTGTGTTTGTGACCAATGTGGCCCGCGAGCATGGGCGGGACCTCATGGGCCACACTGGTTTCAACTACACTGAACTTTGGATAACAATCCAATCACAAGGTCTCTTGCCATGGGGAAGGAGCTCTGATTTCTGCATCATTTTCAACCCTGGGCAGTGTTTGGAGATAAGGTCTACGTTCTGAAGCCTGAAAACCGCAGTTGGGAAGAGATGACGACCTAAGGCCATGGCGGGTCTGATGTGCTCAGTGAGCGGTCAGCTGCCTGGGTGTTGGTCCGGAGGTTCGGTTTCAGCTTGTGTCAGACAGTGAATTAGTACCCAGGTTAGACTATATAATTCAGGTACAGTCGAGAGCCGTGTAGGTTTATCCTCATTTGAGGTGCCTGGGCTACACATTAGGCAATATATTTTTTCTAGAGTCAGGCAGAGTGCTGTATTGTGGGTCCGATATTGCCAAAAATGAGGGATTCTGGACCAGGAGTGTGAGGACAAGTCTGAGAACAGAAGCTAGACTTGGGCTTCAGGCCGAGAGTACGGCTGGTACCCCCTGCAGATCTGAACGAATATCTCATGCTTCTGAAGTCACGGCGAGGATCAGACGTTGGCTCGGGTTGGAGTTTCTGTGCATGACTGCCCCTTCATGAACGGAGCGGAATCTCAAGGCCATGGAGGTTTTCCCACGTTGGGAGTTGTGGGATGCCCCCTTCAAGGATTCCTTCTGCGGGACAATTGAGACCTGTTGGGCAGCTCCAGGATATCCCATATGGAAGGACTCCAGAGCACCGTTCGGGGTGGATGCCTGGGAAGCGGGCCTCGCATTCCAAATGTCTCCTAGCAACAAGACAGTTGAGATCGGATAGCTCTGCGGGAGCAACTGGCGTGGCTGAGTTGAAATGGACTTTTAGGGTCGGGCCCATTGTGTGTTTGTGTCCATGAGGGCCTTGGAATGGGGCATTGGCACCGGGACCCTGAAGTATTCTCCTAAGCTTTTGACATACCTCCCATGCACAAGTTTCCTTGTGGAGATGAGATTTGTTCTGAGGGGTGCCTCAGGAAACCCCCTATGCTGGTATTGGAAACCAGGCTTTTGAGGAGACATGCCTGTAAACCAAAACATGGATCCGATTATGGCCTAGGGTCCTGTCTGGTTCAATCTTCTTCTCTGGTGATATCCATCTATGGAATGAATGGAGGGAGATGCTCACCTGGTGTCACACCGCCCTTGTTTGTCCCTGGAGACCTACACTATTGGGATGGCCTCGGGGACTTTGGAGAGTTTTCTTAATTGGTGAGATTTTGGACAATAGAATGGGCAGAATTCCCATGGATTGGGTAGGCACAGTCCTAATGTGTGGCTCCAGGGGCCCCAGCCTGGAGGGTGTGCGGCCCAGGACTTTGAGGACAGAAGTCTGAAAACACAAACTCAGCTAAGGTTTTGGGACGTAGGTATGGGAGGCCCAATCTACAAACCATGAGAAGTACCCCTCAGGATATGAAGAAAGAGCGAGTCTGAGGCACTTGCTCAGGCTTTTCTCTCTGGATTTTGTATCAACAATGGCTGTAGAATGTGGGGAGGCCTCATGGGATATGGACGAATCTTCCTCTCTGTGGATTTGGCCCGGTCCCAATAGTTTTTCTTCAATTGTCGGATGGGAGGTCTCCTTTCAGGTTTATTACCTCAGGTGTCCGAACAAAATAGGAATTCCAAAGCAGAGCCCTGGGGAAGAGTGAAGGGACAACCCAAACTATGGTTAAAAATTGGGGCCTAGGTCCATGGCAGGCCCAATATGCTGTCTCTTCATCCAGCCACTGAGAGGCCTTACTTGAGGACTGGGCTCATGCTGAGGGTCACAATGTGTGTTTGTGACCAATGTGACCCACGAGCATGGGCGGGGCCTCATGGGCCACACTGGTTTCAACTACACTGGACTTTGGACAACCTGCCAAACACAAGGTCTCTGGCCATGGGGAATGTGTTCTGATATCTGCATCATTTTCAACCCTGGGCAGTGGTTGGAGATAAGGTCTAGGTTCTGAAGCCTGAAAAACCGAAGATGGGAAGAGATGACGACCTAAGGCCATGGCGGGTCTGATATGCTCTGTGTGCGGTCAGCTGCCTGGGTGTTGGGCAGGAGGTTCGGGCTCAGGTTGTGTCAGTCAGTGCATTAGTCCCAGGTTAGACTATATGATTTGGGTACAGTCGAGTGCCGTATAGGTTTATCCTCATTTGAGGTGCCTGGGGAGCTCAATAGGCAAGATATTTTTTCTAGAGGGCAGGCAGAGTGCTGCACTTTGGTTCCAGAATTGCCAAACTTGAGGGCTTATGGGCCAGGAGTGTGAGGACAGAAGTCTGAGAACACAAGCTAGACTTGGGCTTCAGGCCGAGGGCACGGCAGGTACCTCCTGCAGATCTGAACCAATATTTCATGCATCTGAAGTCACGGCGAGGATCAGACGTTGGCTCGGGTTGGAGTTTCTGTGCATGACTGCCCCTTCATGAACGGAGCGGAATCTCAAGGCCATGGAGGTTTTCCCACGTTGGGAGTTGTGGGATGCCCCCTTCAAGGATTCCTTCTGCGGGACAATTGAGACCTGTTGGTCAGCTCCAGGACATCCCATAGGGAATGACTCCAGAGCACCGTTCGAGGATCGATGCGAAAGAATCCCGCCTCGCATTCCAATTTTCTCCTAGCAACAAGACAGTTGAGTTTTGATGGCTCTGCGGGAGCAATCGGGGCGGCTGTGTTGAAATGGACTTTCCCGAGGTTGGGGCCTAATGTGTGTTTATTTGTCCATGAGGGCCTTGGAATGGGGCGGTGACACCGGGACCCTGAAGTATTCTCCTAAGCTTTTGACATAGGTCCCATACACAAGTATCCTTGTGGAAACGAGATTTGTTCTGATGGGTGCCTCCGGAAACCCCCTATGCTGGTCTTGGAATCCAGGCTTTTGAGGAGACATGTCTGTAAACCAAAGCAATGGATCCGAATATGGCCTAGGGTCCTGTCTGGTTCCATCTTCTTCTCTGGGGACATCCATTTATGATATGATTGGAGGTAGATGCTCAGCTGGTGTCAGACCGCCCTTGTTTGTCCCCGGAGACCTACACTATTGGGATGGCCTCGGGGACTTTGGAGAGTTCTCCTAATTTGTACGATTTTGGATAATGGAATGGGCAGAATGCCCATGGATTGGGTAGGCACAGTCCTAATGTGTGGCTCCAGGGGCCCCAGCCTGGAGGGTGTGTGGCCCAGGAATCTGAGGACAGAAGTCTGAAAACACAAACTCAGCTTAGGTTGGGAACGTAGGTATGGCAGGGCCAATCTACAAACCATGAGAAGGACTCTTCAGGATATGAAGAAAGAGCGATTCTGAGGCGCTTGCTCAGGCTTTTGTCTCTGGATTTTGTATCAAAGATGGGCGTGGAACGTGGGGAGGCCTCATGGGCCATGGACGAATCTTCCTCTCTGTGGATTTGGCCCGGTCCCAATTTCTTTCTGTCAATCTGTGGGATGGGAGGTCTCCTCTCAGGTTTGTTACCTCAGGTGTCCCAACCAAAGAGGAATTCCAAAGCAGAGCCCTGGGGAAGAGTGAAGGGACAACCCAAACGATGGTTATAAATTGGGGCCTAGGGGCATGGCAGACCCAATATGCTGTCTCTTCATCCAGCCACTGAGTGGCCTTACTTAAAGACTGGGCACAGGCTGAGGGTCAGCATGTGTGTTTAGGACCAATGTGGCCCGCGAGCATGGGCGGGGCCTCATGGGCCACACTGGTTTCAACTACACTGAACTTTGGATAACATGCCAATCACAAGGTCTCTTGCCATGGGGAAGGAGCTCTGATTTCTGCATCATTTTCAACCCTGGGCAGTGTTTGGAGATAAGGTCTACGTTCTGAAGCCTGAAAACCGCAGTTGGGAAGAGATGACGACCTAAGGCCATGGCGGGTCTGATGTGCTCAGTGTGCGGTCAGCTGCCTGGGTGTTGGTCCGGAGGTTCGGGTTCAGGTTGTGTCAGACAGTGAATTAGTACCCAGGTTAGACTATATAATTCAGGTACAGTCGAGAGCCGTGTAGGTTTATCCTCATTTGAGGTGCCTGGGCTACTCATTAGGCAATATATTTTTTCTAGAGGCAGGCAGAGTGCTGCATTGTGGGTCCGGTATTGCCAAACATGAGGGATTCTGGACCAGGAGTGTGAGGACAAGTCTGAGAACAGAAGCTAGACTTGGGCTTCAGGCCGAGGGCACGGCTGGTACCCCCTGCAGATCTGAACGAATATCTCATGCTTCTGAAGTCACGGCGAGGATCAGACGTTGGCTCGGGTTGGAGTTTCTGTGCATGACTGCCCCTTCATGAACGGAGCGGAATCATAAGGCCATGGAGGTTTTCCCACGTTGGGAGTTGTGGGATGCCCCCTTCAAGGATTCCTTCTGCGGGACAATTGAGACCTGTTGGGCAGCTCCAGGATATCCCATATGGAAGGACTCCAGAGCACCGTTCGGGGTGGATGCCTGGGAAGCGGGCCTCGCATTCCAAATGTCTCCTAGCAACAAGACAGTTGAGATCGGATAGCTCTGCGGGAGCAACCGGCGTGGCTGAGTTGAAATGGACTTTTAGGATCGGGCCCATTGTGTGTTTGTGTCCATGAGGGCCTTGGAATGGGGCGTTGGCACCGGGACCCTGAAGTATTCTCCTAAGCTTTTGACATACCTTCCATGCACAAGTTTCTTGTGGAGATGAGATTTGTTCTGAGGGGTGCCTCAGGAAACCCCCTATGCTGGTATTGGAATCCAGGCTTTTGAGGAGACATGCCTGTAAACCAAAACAATGGATCCGATTATGGCCTAGGGTCCTGTCTGGTTCAATCTTCTTCTCTGGTGATATCCATCTATGGAATGAGTGGAGGGAGATGCTCACCTGGTGTCACACCGCCCTTGTTTGTCCCTGGAGACCTACACTATTGGGATGGCCTCGGGGACTTTGGAGAGTTTTCTTAATTGGTGAGATTTTGGACAATAGAATGGGCAGAATTCCCATGGATTGGGTAGGCACAGTCCTAATGTGTGGCTCCAGGGGCCCCAGCCTGGAGGGTGTGCGGCCCAGGACTTTGAGGACAGAAGTCTGAAAACACAAACTCAGCTAAGGTTTTGGGACGTAGGTATGGGAGGCCCAATCTACAAACCATGAGAAGTACCCCTCAGGATATGAAGAAAGAGCGAGTCTGAGGCACTTGCTCAGGCTTTTGTATCAACAATGGCTGTAGAATGTGGGGAGGCCTCATGGGATATGGACGAATCTTCCTCTCTGTGGATTTGGCCCGGTCCCAATAGTTTTTCTTCAATTGTCGGATGGGAGGTCTCCTTTCAGGTTTATTACCTCAGGTGTCCGAACAAAATAGGAATTGCAAAGCAGAGCCCTGGGGAAGAGTGAAGGGACAACCCAAACTATGGTTAAAAATTGGGGCCTAGGTGCATGGCAGGCCCAATATGCTGTCTCTTCATCCAGCCACTGAGAGGCCTTACTTGAGGACTGGGCTCATGCTGAGGGTCACAATGTGTGTTTGTGACCAATGTGGCCCGCGAGCATGGGCGGGGCCTCATGGGCCACACTGGTTTCAACTACACTGGACTTTGGACAACCTGCCAAACACAAGGTCTCTGGCCATGGGGAATGTGTTCTGATATCTGCATCATTTTCAACCCTGGGCAGTGGTTGGAGATAAGGTCTAGGTTCTGAAGCCTGAAAAACCGAAGATGGGAAGAGATGACGACCTAAGGCCATGGCGGGTCTGATATGCTCAGTGTGCGGTCAGCTGCCTGGGTGTTGGTCAGGAGGTTCGGGCTCAGGTTGTGTCAGTCAGTGCATTAGTCCCAGGTTAGACTATATGATTTGGGTACAGTCGAGTGCCGTATAGGTTTATCCTCATTTGAGGTGCCTGGGGAGCTCAATAGGCAAGATATTTTTTCTAGAGGGCAGGCAGAGTGCTGCACTTTGGTTCCAGAATTGCCAAACTTGAGGGCTTCTGGGCCAGGAGTGTGAGGACAGAAGTCTGAGAACACAAGCTAGACTTGGGCTTCAGGCCGAGGGCACGGCAGGTACCTCCTGCAGATCTGAACCAATATTTCATGCATCTGAAGTCACGGCGAGGATCAGACGTTGGCTCGGGTTGGAGTCTGTGCATGACTGCCCCTTCATGAACAGAGCGGAATCTCAAGGCCATGGAGGTTTTCCCACGTTGGGAGTTGTGAGATGCCCCCTTCAAGGATTCCTTCTGCGGGACAATTGAGACCTGTTGGTCAGCTCCAGGACATCCCATATGGAATGACTCCAGAGCACCGTTCGAGGATCGATGCCAGGGAATTCCGCCTCGCATTCCAATTTTCTCCCAGCAACAAGACAGTTGAGTTTTGATGGCTCTGCGGGAGCAATCGGGGCGGCTGTGTTGAAATGGACTTTCCCGAGGTTGGGGCCTAATATGTGTTTGTGTCCATGAGGGCCTTGGAATGGGGCGGTGACACCGGGACCCTGAAGTATTCTCCTAAGCTTTTGACATAGGTCCCATGCACAAGTTTCCTTGTGGAAACGAGATTTGTTCTGATGGGTGCCTCCGGAAACCCCCTATGCTGGTCTTGGAATCCAGGCTTTTGAGGAGACATGTCTGTAAACCAAAGCAATGGATCCGAATATGGCCTAGGGTCCTGTCTGGTTCCATCTTCTTCTCTGGGGACATCCATTTATGATATGAGTGGAGGTAGATGCTCGGCTGGTGTCAGACCGCCCTTGTTTGTCCCCGGAGACCTACACTATTGGGATGGCCTCGGGGACTTTGGAGAGTTCTCCTAATTTGTACGATTTTGGATAATGGAATGGGCAGAATGCCCATGGATTGGGTAGGCACAGTCCTAATGTGTGGCTCCAGGGGCCCCAGCCTGGAGGGTGTGTGGCCCAGGAATCTGAGGACAGAATTCTGAAAACACAAACTCAGCTTAGGTTGGGAACGTAGGTATGGCAGGGCCAATCTACAAACCATGAGAAGGACTCTTCAGGATATGAAGAAAGAGGTAGTCTGAGGCGCTTGCTCAGGCTTTTGTCTCTGGATTTTGTATCAAAGATGTGTGTGGAACGTGGGGAGGCCTCATGGGCCATGGACAAATCTTCCTCTCTGTGGATTTGGCCTGGTCCCAATCCCTTTACGTCAATCTGTGGGTTGGGAAGTGTCCTCTCAGGTTTGTTACCTCAGGTGTCCCAACTAAAGAGGAATTCCAAAGCAGAGCCCTGGGGAAGAGTGAAGGGATAACACAAACGATGGTTATAAATTGGGGCCTAGGGGCATGGCAGACCCAATATGCTGTCTCTTCATCCAGCCACTGAGTGGCCTTACTTAAAGACTGGGCACAGGCTGAGGGTCAGCATGTGTGTTTGTGACCAATGTGGCCCGCGAGCATGGGCGGGGCCTCATGGGCCACACTGGTTTCAACTACACTGAACTTTGGATAACATGCCAATCACAAGGTCTCTTGCCATGGGGAAGGAGCTCTGATTTCTGCATCATTTTCAACCCTGGGCAGTGTTTGGAGATAAGGTCTACGTTCTGAAGCCTGAAAACCGCAGTTGGGAAGAGATGACGACCTAAGGCCATGGCGGGTCTGATGTGCTCAGTGTGCGGTCAGCTTCCTGGGTGTTGGTCCGGAGGTTCGGGTTCATGTTGTGTCAGACAGTGAATTAGTACCCAGGTTAGACTATATAATTCAGGTACAGTCGAGATCCGTGTAGGTTTATCCTCATTTGAGGTGCCTGGGCTACTCATTAGGCAATATATTTTTTCTAGAGGCAGGCAGAGTGCTGCATTGTGGGTCCGGTATTGCCAAACATGAAGGATTCTGGACCAGGAGTGTGAGGACAAGTCTGAGAACAGAAGCTAGACTTGGGATTCAGGCCGAGGGCACGGCTGGTACCCCCTGCAGATCTGAACGAATATCTCATGCTTCTGAAGTCACGGCGAGGATCAGACGTTGGCTCGGGTTGGAGTTTCTGTGCATGACTGCCCCTTCATGAACGGAGCGGAATCTCAAGGCCATGGAGGTTTTCCCACGTTGGGAGTTGTGGGATGCCCCCTTCAAGGATTCCTTCTGCGGGACAATTGAGACCTGTTGGGCAGCTCCAGGATATCCCATATGGAAGGACTCCAGAGCACCGTTCGGGGTGGATGCCTGGGAAGCGGGCCTCGCATTCCAAATGTCTCCTAGCAACAAGACAGTTGAGATCGGATAGCTCTGCGGGAGCAACCGGCGTGGCTGAGTTGAAATGGACTTTTAGGATCGGGCCCATTGTGTGTTTGTGTCCATGAGGGCCTTGGAATGGGGCGTTGGCACCGGGACCCTGAAGTATTCTCCTAAGCTTTTGACATACCTCCCATGCACAAGTTTCCTTGTGGAGATGAGATTTGTTCTGAGGGGTGCCTCAGGAAACCCCCTATGCTGGTATTGGAATCCAGGCTTTTGAGGAGACATGCCTGTAAACCAAAACAATGGATCCGATTATGGCCTAGGGTCCTGTCTGGTTCAATCTTCTTCTCTGGTGATATCCATCTATGGAATGAGTGGAGGGAGATGCTCACCTGGTGTCACACCGCCCTTGTTTGTCCCTGGAGACCTACACTATTGGGATGGCCTCGGGGACTTTGGAGAATTTTCTTAATTGGTGAGATTTTGGACAATGGAATGGGCAGAATTCCCATGGTTTGGGTAGGCACAGTCCTAATGTGTGGCTCCAGTGGCCCCAGCCTGGAGGGTATGCGGCCCAGGACTTTGAGGACAGAAGTCTGAAAACACAAACTCAGCTAAGGTTTTGGGACGTAGGTATGGGAGGCCCAATCTACAAACCATGAGAAGTACCCCTCAGGATATGAAGAAAGAGCGAGTCTGAGGCACTTGCTCAGGCTTTTGTCTCTGGATTTTGTATCAACAATGGCTGTAGAATGTGGGGAGGCCTCATGGGATATGGACGAATCTTCCTCTCTGTGGATTTGGCCCAGTCCCAATAGTTTTTCTCCATTGTCGGATGGGAGGTCTCCTTTCAGGTTTATTACCTCAGGTGTCCGAACAAAATAGGAATTCCAAAGCAGAGCCCTGGGGAAGAGTGAAGGGACAACCCAAACTATGGTTAAAAATTGGGGCCTAGGTGCATGGCAGGCCCAATATGCTGTCTCTTCATCCAGCCACTGAGAGGCCTTACTTGAGGACTGGGCTCATGCTGAGGGTCACAATGTGTGTTTGTGACCAATGTGGCCCGCGAGCATGGGCGGGGCCTCATGGGCCACACTGGTTTCAACTACACTGGACTTTGGACAACCTGCCAAACACAAGGTCTTAGGCCATGGGGAATGTGTTCTGATATCTGCATCATTTTCAACCCTTGGCAGTGGTTGGAGATAAGGTCTAGGTTCTGAAGCCTGAAAAACCGAAGTTGGGAAGAGATTACGACCTAAGGCCATGGCGGGTCTGATATGCTCAGTGTGCGGTCAGCTGCCTGTGTGTTGGTCAGGAGGTTCGGGCTCAGGTTGTGTCAGTCAGTGCATTAGTCCCAGGTTAGACTATATGATTTGGGTACAGTCGAGTGCCGTATAGGTTTATCCTCATTTGAGGTGCCTGGGGAGCTCAATAGGCAAGATATTTTTTCTAGAGGGCAGGCAGAGTGCTGCACTTTGGTTCCAGAATTGCCAAACTTGAGGGCTTCTGGGCCAGGAGTGTGAGGACAGAAGTCTGAGAACACAAGCTAGACTTGGGCTTCAGGCCGAGGGCACGACAGGTACCTCCTGCAGATCTGAACCAATATTTCATGCATCTGAAGTCACGGCGAGGTCTGACGTTGGCTCAGGTTGGAGTTTCTGTGCATGACTGCCCCTTCATGAACAGAGCGGAATCTCAAGGCCATGGAGGTTTTCCCACGTTGGGAGTTGTGGGATGCCCCCTTCAAGGATTCCTTCTGCGGGACAATTGAGACCTGTTGGTCAGCTCCAGGACATCCCATATGGAATGACTCCAGAGCACCGTTCGAGGATCGATGCCAGGGAATTCCGCCTCGCATTCCAATTTTCTCCCAGCAACAAGACAGTTGAGTTTTGATGGCTCTGCGGGAGCAATCGGGGCGGCTGTGTTGAAATGGACTTTCCCGAGGTTGGGGCCTAATGTGTGTTTGTGTCCATGAGGGCCTTGGAATGGGGCGGTGACACTGGGACCCTGAAGTATTCTCCTAAGCTTTTGACATAGGTCCCATGCACAAGTATCCTTGTGGAAACGAGATTTGTTCTGATGGGAGCCTCAAAAAAACCCCTATGCTGGTCTTGGAATCCAGGCTTTTGAGGAGACATGTCTGTAAACCAAAGCAATGGATCCGAATATGGCCTAGGGTCCTGTCTGGTTCCATCTTCTTCTCTGGGGACATCCATTTATGATATGAGTGGAGGTAGATGCTCAGCTGGTGTCAGACCGCCCTTGTTTGTCCCCGGAGACCTACACTATTGGGATGGCCTCGGGGACTTTGGAGAGTTCTCCTAATTTGTACGATTTTGGATAATGGAATGGGCAGAATGCCCATGGATTGGGTAGGCACAGTCCTAATGTGTGGCTCCAGGGGCCCCAGCCTGGAGGGTGTGTGGCCCAGGAATCTGAGGACAGAATTCTGAAAACACAAACTCAGCTTAGGTTGGGAACGTAGGTATGGCAGGGCCAATCTACAAACCATGAGAAGGACTCTTCAGGATATGAAGAAAGAGGGAGTCTGAGGCGCTTGCTCAGGCTTTTGTCTCTGGATTTTGTATCAAAGATGGGCGTGGAACGTGGGGAGGCCTCATGGGCCATGGACGAATCTTCCTCTCTGTGGATTTGGCCCGGTCCCAATTTCTTTCTGTCAATCTGTGGGATGGGAGGTCTCCTCTCAGGTTTGTTACCTCAGGTGTCCCAACCAAAGAGGAATTCCAAAGCAGAGCCTTGGGGAAGAGTGAAGGGACAACCCAAACGATGGTTATAAATTGGGGCCTAGGGGCATGGCAGACCCAATATGCTGTCTCTTCATCCAGCCACTGAGTGTCCTTACTTAAAGACTGGGCACAGGCTGAGGGTCAGCATGTGTGTTTGTGACCAATGAGGCCCGCGAGCATGGGCGGGGCCTCATGGGCCACACTGGTTTCAACTACACTGAACTTTGGATAACATGCCAATCACAAGGTCTCTTGCCATGGGGAAGGAGCTCTGATTTCTGCATCATTTTCAACCCTGGGCCGTGGTTGGAGATAAGGTCTAGGTTCTGAAGCCTGAAAACCACAGTTGGGAAGTGATGACGATCTAAGGCCATGTCGGGGCTCATGTGCTCAGTGTGCGGTCAGCTGCCTGGGTGTTGGTCCAGAGTTTCGGGTTCAGGTTGTGTCAGACAGTGCATTATTGCCCAGGTTAGACTATATAATTTAGGTACAGTCGAGTGCCGTGTAAGTTTATCCTCATTTGAGGTGCCTGGGAATATCATTAGGCAATATATTTTTCCCAGAGGGCAGGCATATTGCTGCATTGAGGGTCCGGAATTGCCAAACTTGAGGGGTTCTGGGCCAAGAGTGTGAGGACAGAAGTTTCAGAACACAAGCTAGACTTGGGCTTCAGGCCTTGGGTAGGGCAATGGGTATGGCAAATACCCCCTGCAGATCTGAACGAATATCTCATGCTTCTGAAGTCACGACGAGGATCAGAAGTTGGCTCGGGTTGGAGTTTCTGTGCATGTCTGCCCCTCCATGAACGGAGCGGAATCTCAAGGCCATGGAGGTTTTCCAACGTTGGGAGTGTGGGATCCCCCTTCAAGGATTCCTTCTGCGGGACAATTGAGCACTGTTGGTCAGCTCCAGGACAATTCATATGGAATGACTGCAGTGCACCGTTCGAGGACTGATGCCAGGGAATCCAGCCTCGCATTCCAATTGTCTCCTAGCAACAAGACAGTTGAGTCCTATGGCTCTGACTGAGCAATCGGGGCGGCTGTGTTGAAATGGACTTTCCCGAGGTTGGGGCCTAATGTGTGTTTGTGTCCATGAGGACCTTGGAATGGAGCGGTGGCACTGGGACCCTGAAGTATTCTCCTAAGCTTTTGACATAGGTCCCATGCACAAGTTTCCTCGTGGAGACGAGTTTTGTTCTGATGGGTGCCTCAGGAAACCCCCTATGCTGGTCTTGGAATCCAGGCTCTTGAGGAGATATGCCTGTAAACCAAAGCAATGGATCCGATTATGGCCTAGGGTCCTGTCTGGTTCCATCTTCTTCTCTGGGGACATCCATTTATGGTATGAGTGGATGTAGATGCTCAGCTGGTGTCAGACTGCCCTTGTTTGTCCCGGGAGACCTACACTATTGGCATGGCCTTGGGGACTTTGGAGGGTTCTTCTAATTTGTACGATTTTGAACAATGGAATGGGCGGAATTCCCATGGATTGGGTAGGCACAGTCCTAATGTGTGGCTCCAGGGGCCCCAGCCTGGAGGGTGTGTGGCCCAGAAATTTGAGGACAGAAGTCTGAAAACACAAACTCAGCTTAGGTTGGGGACGTAGGTATGGCAGGTCCAATCTACAAACCATGAGAAGAACTCTTCAGGATATGAAGAAAGAGCGATTCTGAGGCGCTTGCTCAGGCTTTTGTCTCTGGATTTTGTATCAAAGATGGGCGTGGAATGTGGGGAGGCCTCATGGGCCATGGATGAATCTTCCTCTCTGTTGATTTGGCCCGGTCCCAATTTCTTTCCATCAATTTGTGGAATGGGAGGTATCCTCTCAGGTTTGTTAATTCAGGTGTCCCAACCAAAGAGGAATTCCAAAGCAGAGCCCTGGGGAAGAGTGAAGGGACAACCGAAACGATGGTTAAAAATTGGGGCCTAGGGGCATGGCAGGCCCAATATGCTGTCTCTTCATCCAGCCACTGAGTGGCCTTACTTAAGGACTGGGCACAGCCTGAGAGTCACAATGTGTGTTTGTTACCAATGTGGCCGCGAGCATGGGCGGGGCCTCATGGGCCAAACTGGTTTCAACTACACTGAACTTAGGACAATATGCCAATCACAAGGTCTCTTGCCATGAGGTAGGAGCTCTGATTTCTGCATCATTTTCAAACCTGGGCAGTGGTTGGATATAAGGTCTAGGATCTGAAGTCTGAAAACCGCAGTTGGGAAGAGATGATGACAAAACCATGGCGGGTCTGATGTGCTCAGTGTGCGGTCAGCTGCCTGGGTGTTGCTCCGGAGTTTCGGGTTCAGGTTGTGTCAGACAGTGCATTAGTGCCCAGGTTAGACTATATAATTTAGGTACAGTCGAGTGCCGTTTAAGTTTATCCTCATTTGAAGTGCCTGGGCAAATCATTAGGCAAGATATTTTTTCTAGAGGGGAGGCAGGGTGCTGCATTGTGGGTCCGGAATTGCCAAACTTGAGGGCTTCTGGGCCAGGAGTATGAGGACAGAAGTCTGAGAACACAAGCTAGACTTGGGCTTCAGGCCGAGGGCACGGCAGGTACCGCCTGCAGATCTGAAACAATATCTCTTGCATCTGAAGTCACGGCGAGGATCAGACTTTGCCTCGGGTTGGAGTTTCTGTGCATGACTGCCCCTTTATGAACGGAGCGGAATTTCAAGGCCATGGAGGTTTTCCCACGTTGGGAGTTGTGGGATGCCCCCTTCAAGGATTCCTTCTGCGGGACAATTGAGACCTGTTGGGCAGCTCCAGGATATCCCATATGGAAGTACTCCAGAGCACCGTTCGGGGATGGATGCCAGGGTAGTGGGCCTCGCATTCCAATTGTCTCCTAGCAACAAGACAGTTGAGATCTGAAGACTCTACGGTAGCAACCGGGTTGGCTAGTTGAAATGGACTTTCCCGAGAATGGGGCCTGATATGTGTTTGATTCCATGAGGGCATTGGAATGGGGCGGTGGCACCGGGACCCTGAAGTATTCTCCTAAGCTTTTGACATAGGTCCCATGCACAAGTTTCCTTGTCGAGACGAGATTTATTCTGTTGGGTGCCTCAGGAAATCCCCTATGCTGGTCTGGAATCCAGGCTTTTGAGGAGACATGCCTGTAAACCAAAGCAATGGATCCGATTATGGCCTAGGGTCCTGTATGGTTCCATCTTCTTCTCTGGGGTCATCCATCTATGGTATGAGTGGAGGTTGATGCTCAGCTGGTGTCAGACCGCCCTTGTTTATATCCGGGAAACCTACACTATTGTGATGGCCTCGGGAAATTTGGAGGGTTCTCCTAATTTGTACGATTTTGGACAATGGAATAGGCAGTGTTCCCATGGATTGGGTAGGCACAGTCCTAATGTGTGGCTCCAGGGGCCCCAGTCCGGAGGGAGTGTGGCCCAGGAATTTGAGGACAGAAGTCTGAAAACAGAAACTCAGCTTACGTTTGGGGAAGTACGTATGGCAGGTCCAATCTACAAACCATGAGAAGAACTCTTCAGGATATGAAGAAAGATCGAGTCTGAGGCACTTGCTCAGGCTTTTGTCACTGGATTTTGTATCAAAGATGGACGTGGAACGTGGGGAGGCCTCATGGGCCATGGACGAATCTTCCTCTCTGTGGATTTGTCCCAGTCCCAATTTCTTTCCGTCAATCTGTGGGATGGGAGGTCTCCTCTCAGGTTTGTTACCTCAGGTGTCCCAACCAAAGAGGAATTCCAAAGCAGAGCCCTGGGGAAGAGTGAAGGGACAACCCAAACTATGTTTAAAAATTGCGACCTAGGGGCATGGCAGGCCCAATATGCTGTCTCTTCATCCAACCACTGAGAGGCCTTACTTGAGGACTGGGCACAGGCTGAGGGTCACAATGTGTGTTTGTGACCAATGTGGCTCGCGAGCATGGGCGGGGCCTCATGGGCCACACTGGTTTCAACTACACTGGACTTTGGACAACATGCCAATCACAAGGTCTCTTGCCATGAGGAAGGTGTTCTGATGTCTGCATCATTTTCAACCCTGGGCAGTGGTTAAAGATAAGGTCTAGGTTCTGAAGCCTGAAAAACCGAAGTTGGGAAGAGATGACGACCTAAGGCCATGGCGGGTCTGATATGCTCAGTGTGCGGTCAGCTGCCTGGGTGTTGGTCAGGAGGTTCTGGCTCAGGTTGTGTCAGACAGTGCATTAGTGCCCAGGTTTGACTATATGATTTGGGTACAGTCGAGTGCCGTGTAGGTTTATCCTCATTTGATGTGCCTGGGCTGCTCTTAGGCAAGATATTTTTTATAGATGGCAGGCAGAGTGCTGCATTGTGAGTCCAGAATTGCCAAACTTGAGGGCTTCTGGGCCAGGAGTGTGAGTACAGAAGTCTGAGAAAACAAGCTAAACTTGGGCTTCAGGCACAGGGCACAGCATGTACCCCCTGCAGAGTGAACCAATATCTCAAGCATCTGAAATCACGGTGAGGATTAGATGTTGGCTCAGGTTGGAGTTTCTGTGCATGACTGCCCCTTCATGAACAGAGCGGAATCTCAAGGCCATGGAGGTTTTCCCACGTTGGGAGTTGTGGGATGCCCCCTTCAAGGATTCCTTCTGCGGGACAATTGAGACCTGTTGGTCAGCTCCAGGACATCCCATATGGAATGACTCCAGAGCACCGTTCGAGGATCGATGCCAGGGAATCCCGCCTCGCATTCCAATTTTCTCCCAGCAACAAGACAGTTGAGTTTTGATGGCTCTGCGGGAGCAATCGGGGCGGCTGTGTTGAAATGGACTTTCCCGAGTTTGGGGCCTAATATGTGTTTGTGTCCATGAGGGCCTTGGAATGGGGCGGTGACACCGGGACCCTGAAGTATTCTCCTAAGCTTTTGACATAGGTCCCATGCACAAGTTTCCTTGTGGAAACGAGATTTGTTCTGATGGGTGCCTCAAAAAACCCCCTATGCTGGTCTTGGAATCCAGGCTTTTGAGGAGACATGTCTGTAAACCAAAGCAATGGATCCGAATATGGCCTAGGGTCCTGTCTGGTTCCATCTTCTTCTCTGGGGACATCCATTTATGATATGAGTGGAGGTAGATGCTCAGCTGGTGTCAGACCGCCCTTGTTTGTCCCCGGAGACCTACACTATTGGGATGGCCTCGGGGACTTTGGAGAGTTCTCCTAATTTGTACGATTTTGGATAATGGAATGGGCAGAATGCCCATGGATTGGGTAGGCACAGTCCTAATGTGTGGCTCCAGGGGCCCCAGCCTGGAGGGTGTGTGGCCCAGGAATCTGAGGACAGAAGTCTGAAAACACAAACTCAGCTTAGGTTGGGAACGTAGGTATGGCAGGGCCAATCTACAAACCTTGAGAAGGACTCTTCAGGATATGAAGAAAGAGCGATTCTGAGGCGCTTGCTCAGGCTTTTGTCTCTGGATTTTGTATCAAAGATGGGCGTGGAACGTGGGGAGGCCTCATGGGCCATGGACGAATCTTCCTCTCTGTGGATTTGGCCCGGTCCCAATTTCTTTCTGTCAATCTGTGGGATGGGAGGTCTCCTCTCAGGTTTGTTACCTCAGGTGTCCCAACCAAAGAGGAATTCCAAAGCAGAGCCCTGGGGAAGAGTGAAGGGACAACCCAAACGATGGTTATAAATTGGGGCCTAGGTGCATGGCAGACCCAATATGCTGTCTCTTCATCCAGCCACTGAGTGGCCTTACTTAAAGACTGGGCACAGGCTGAGGGTCAGCATGTGTGTTTAGGACCAATGTGGCCCGCGAGCATGGGCGGGGCCTCATGGGCCACACTGGTTTCAACTACACTGAACTTTGGATAACATGCCAATCACAAGGTCTCTTGCCATGGGGAAGGAGCTCTGATTTCTGCATCATTTTCAACCCTGGGCAGTGTTTGGAGATAAGGTCTACGTTCTGAAGCCTGAAAACCGCAGTTGGGAAGAGATGACGACCTAAGGCCATGGCGGGTCTGATGAGCTCAGTGTGCGGTCAGCTGCCTGGGTGTTGGTCAGGAGGTTCGGTTTCAGGTTGTGTCAGACAGTGAATTAGTACCCAGGTTAGACTATATAATTCAGGTACAGTCAAGAGCCGTGTAGGTTTATCCTCATTCGAGGTGCCTGGGCTACTCATTAGGCAATATATTTTTTCTAGAGGCAGGCAGAGTGCTGCATTGTGGGTCCGGTATTGCCAAACATGAGGGATTCTGGACCAGGAGTGTGAGGACAAGTCTGAGAACAGAAGCTAGACTTGGGCTTCAGGCCGAGGGCACGGCTGGTACCCCCTGCAGATCTGAACGAATATCTCATGCTTCTGAAGTCACGGCGAGGATCAGACGTTGGCTCGGGTTGGAGTTTCTGTGCATGACTGCCCCTTCATGAACGGAGCGGAATCTCAAGGCCATGGAGGTTTTCCCACGTTGGGAGTTGTGGGATGCCCCCTTCAAGGATTCCTTCTGCGGGACAATTGAGACCTGTTGGGCAGCTCCAGGATATCCCATATGGAAGGACTCCAGAGCACCGTTCGGGGTGGATGCCTGGGAAGCAGGCCTCGCATTCCAAATGTCTCCTAGCAACAAGACAGTTGAGATCGGATAGCTCTGCGGGAGCAACCGGCGTGGCTGAGTTGAAATGGACTTTTAGGATCGGGCCCATTGTGTGTTTGTGTCCATGAGGGCCTTGGAATTGGGCGTTGGCCCTGGGACCCTGAAGTATTCTCCTAAGCTTTTGACATACCTCCCATGCACAAGTTTCCTTGTGGAGATGAGATTTGTTCTGAGGGGTGCCTCAGGAAACCCCCTATGCTGGTATTGGAATCCAGGCTTTTGAGGAGACATGCCTGTAAACCAAAACAATGGATCCGATTATGGCCTAGGGTCCTGTCTGGTTCCATCTTCTTCTCTGGAGATATCCATCTATGGAATGAGTGGGGGTAGATGCTCACGTGTGTTAGACCGCCCTTGTTTGTCCCCGGAGATCTACACTATTGGGATGGCCTCGGGGACTTTGGAGGGTTCTCCTAATTTGTACGATTTTGGACAATGGAATGGGCAGAATTCTCATGAATTGGGTAGGCACAGTCCTAATGTGTGGCTCCAGGGGCCCCAGCCAGGAGGGTGTGTTGCCCAGGACTTTGAGGACAGAAGTCTGAAAATACAAACTCAGCTCAGGTTTTGGGACGTAGTTATGGCAGGCCCAATCTACAGACCATGAGGAGAACTCTTCAGGATATGAAGAAAGAGCGAGTCTGAGGCACTTGCTCAGGCTTTTGTCTCTGGATTGTGAATCAACGATGGCCATGGATGTGGGGAGGCCTCATGGGCCATGGACGAATCTTCCTCTCTGTGGATTTGTCCCAGTCCCAATTCTTTTTCGTCAATCTGTGGAATGGGAGGTCGCCTTTCACATTTGTTACCTCAGGTGACCCAACCAAAGAGTAATTACAAAGCACAGCCCTGGGGAAGAGTAAAGGGACAACCCAAACTATCGTTAAAAATTGGGGCCTAGGGGCATGGCAGGCCCAATATGCTGTCTCTTCATCCAGCCACTGAGAGGCCATACTTGAGGACTGGGCTCATGCTGAGGGTCACAATGTGTGTTAGTGACCAATGTGGCCTGTGAGGAACACAAGCTAAAGTGAGGATTGGAGCCAAGGGCAGAGCAGGCCCACTAGGCAGAGGCTGAATCAAAATCTCCTGCATCTGAAGTCAGGCTGAGGATCAGACGTTGGCTGAGGCTGGAGTATGTGTCCATGATGGCACCTTCATGAAGCGGGGGCCTCATGAGGCCAAGGAAGTTTTCCCACGCTGAGTTTGGAGGTTGCCCCAAACCACCAGGTTTCCTTCTGTGGGACATTCGAGTCCTGTTGCATGGCTCCAGGACATACCATACGGAAGGACTGGAGAGCACGGTTCGAGGATGGATCCCTGTACAGCATGCCTCGCATTCCCATTGGCCATTAGCCACAAGATATGTTTGATCTGTTGCCTCTGGGGCACGCTAACCAGGGGGCTGAGTTGAAATGGCCTCTCTTGAGGATGCGTCATAATGTGCGTTGGGTCCATGGAAACCTTGGAATGTGCTGGTTGTTCAGTGGCCCTGCGGAACTCTCCTACCTGAAGGGTTTGATACATCCCCAGTCAGTAAGCTCCCCATGTGGAGACGAGAGAGGTTTGGTTTGGTGCCTCAGAAAAGGCCCGTGTGCTGCTCTACGAAAACAGACCTCTGAGGACGGACACATGGAAACCAAAGCTAAGGTTCAGATTAGGGCCTGGGGGCCTGTCCATTTCAACCTTCTGTCTCTGGGGACACTGTCTGAGAGTCTAAGTGGAGATAGTTGCTCCGCTGGTGTCAGAGAGCCCCTCTTAGTCCAGGGTGGCCTACACTATTGATGGCCTCAAGGGCCTTGGAGCTTTTCCCTAACCTGTAGGGTTGTGGTCAATGGATTGGGCACAATTTCCTTGGAGAGGGCAGGCACAATCTTTCGCTGTGGCTCCAGAGGCCCAAGCCTGGCGGTTGTGTGGGTCCAGGCTGAGGGTACATAAGTCTGAAAACACAAATTCAGCTTATGAGTGGCGCCTAGGGTATGGCAGGCGGAATGTACAGCCCGAGAGGGAGCTCCTGGGCCTCTGAAACAAGGGCGAGTGGGAGGCGTTCCTTCAGGCTTTTGTCTCTGGATGTTGTGTCCGAGATAGCCGTGGATTGGAGGGGTGGCCTCAGGGACTGTGAACGAGTATCCCTCTCTGGGGATTTGTCCCAGCTCCCAAGAGTTTG
>NW_028134677.1:0-85000 GCF_964662115.1 Mustela nivalis | reverse complement strand
ACATTGTGACCCTCAGCCTGAGCCCAGTCCTAATGTAAGGCCTCTCAGGGCCTATATGAAGAGACAGCATATCGGGCTTGCCATGCCCCTAGGCCCCAATTTTTAACCATAGTTCGGGGTGTCCCTTCACTCTTCCCAAGGGCTCTGCTTTGGAATTCCTCTTTTGGTGGGACACCTGAGCTAACAAACCTGAAAGGAGTCCTCCCATCCCACAGATTGACGAAAAACAATTGGGATCGGGCCAAATCCACAGAGAGGGAGATTCGTCCATGGCCCATGAGACTTCCCCAACATTCCACGGCCATCGCTGAAACAAAATCCAGAGACAAAATCCTGAGCAAGCGTCTCAGACTCGCTCATTCTTAATATCCTGAAGAGTTCTTCTCATGGTTTGTAGATCGGGCGTGCCATACCTACGTCCCCATACATAAGCTGGGTTTGTGTTTTCAGTCTTCTGTCCTCAAAGTCCTGGGCCACACTCCCTCCATGCTGGTGCCCCTGGAGCCACACATTAGGACTGCCCCCACCCAATCCATGGGAATTCTGCCCATTCCATTGTCAAAAATCGTACAAATTAGGAGAAACCTCCAAAGTCCCTGAGGCCATCCCAATAGTGTAGGTCGCCCGGGACAAAAAAGGGCGGTTGATACCGGCTGAGCATCTACCTCAACTCATCTACCTCCACTCATACCAAGAAGATTGAACCAGACAGGACCCGAGGCCATTATTGGATCCATTGCTTTGGTTTACAGGCATGTCTTCTCAAAAGCCTGGATTCCAATACCAGCAGAGGGGATTTCCTGAGGCACCCATCAGAACAAATCTCGTCTCCACAAGGAAACTTGTGCATGGGAGCTATGCCAAAGCTTAGGAGAACACTTCGTGGTCCCGGTGCCACTTCCCCATTCGAAGGCTCTCATGGACACAAACACACGTTAGGACCCATCCTCTGGAAAGTGCATTTCAACTCAGCCACCCCGGTTGCTCCCGCAGATCCATTAGATCTAAACTGTCTTGTTGCTAGGAGACAATTGGAAGGCGAGGCGGACTTCCCAGGCATCCATCCTCGAACGGTGCGCTGGAGTCATTCCATATGGGATGTCCTGGAGCTGTCCAACAGGTCTCAAATGTCCCGCAGAAGGAATCCTTGAAGTGGGCATCCCACATCTCCCAACGTGGAAAACCTCCATGGCCTCGAGATTCCGCTCCCTTCATGAAGGGGCCGTCATGCACAGAAACTCCAACCTGAGCCAACGTCGGATCCTCGCCCTGACTTCAGATGCATGAGATATTGGTTCAGATCTGCAGGGAGTACCTGCCGTGCCCTCACCCTGAATCCGAAGTCTAGCTTGTGTTCTCAGACTTCCGTCCTCACTCTCCTGGCCCCGAAGCCCTCAAGTTTGGCAATTCCGGACCGACAATGAAGCACTCTGCCTGCCCTCTAGAAAAAATATATTGCCTAATGAGCAGCCCAGGCAGCTTAAATGAGGATAAACCTACACGGCACTCGAATGTATCCAAATTATATAGACTAACCTGGACACTAATGCACTGTCTGACACAACCTGAGCCCGGACCTGCTGACCAACACCCAGACAGCTGACTGCACGCTGAGCACATCAGACCCGCCATGGCCTTAGGTCATCATCTCTTCCCTACCTCAGTTTTCAGGCTTCAGAACCTAGACCTTATCTCCAATCACTGCCCACGGGTGACTGTGATGCAGAAATCAGAACTCTTCCTGACCCATGGCAAGAAACCTTGTGGTTGGCATGTTGTCCAATGTTCAGTGTAGGAGAAACCAGCATTCACCCTGAGGCCCCGCCCATTCTTGAGTGCGACGAGAGCATAAACACGCATTGTGACCTCAGCGTGAGTCCTGTCCTCTAGTAAGTCCTCTCAGTGGATGGACCATTAGATGTCATAATGGGCTTGACATGTCCCTAGTCCCCAATTTTTAACCAGATTTCTGGTTGTCCAGTCGCCCCACCACAGGGCTCTCCTCTGGAATCCCTCATTTGGTGGGACATCTGAGGTTGAAAAACAAAATGATACAAATCAACCACAACAAAAGAACGGACTTCTTCCATCCCCAGAATGACCCCAAACTCTTTGGATGGGTCCGAACCCCCAGAGAGTAAGACTCGTCCATTTCCCATGATGTCACCCGGCAATTTCACGACCATGAGTGACACGATATCCAGAGACAAAAACTTGAGCAAGAGCCTCACACTCGCCCTTTTTTCATATCCCGAAGTGTTCTCCTCATGGTCTGTAGATCAGTCCAGCCATACCTATTACCCAAAACATAAGCCGAGTTTGTGTTTTCAGACAACTGTCCAAACAGCTCTGGCCTACACGCCCTACAGGCTCAGGGTCCTGGAGCCAAACCTGAGAACTGTACTTGCCCTCTCCAAGGGAATTGTATGTGCCCATTCCAATGGCCACAACCCTACTAGTAGGATAACCTCCAAAGTCCCTGAGGCCATCCCAATAGTTGTGGCTTCCCAGGACAAACAGGGGCAATCTGAGCCCAACTGAGCACCTACCTGCACTCAGACCCGTAGACTGATGTCCCCAGAGGTAAAAAGGAACGAACAGGCCCCTAGGCACTAATCGGATCCATTGCTTTGGTTTCCAGGCATCTCTCCTCAGAGGCCTGGATTTCAATACCAGCATATGGCTGTTTCTTGACTCACCCATCAGAACAAATCTCATCTACACATGGGAAACATGCACGTTGGAGCTGTGTCAAAGCCTCTGTTTAGGAGAACCCTTCAGGGCCCCAGGGCCACCGCTTCATTCCAAGGTCTCCATAGACACAAAAACATATTAGGACACATCCACAGGAGAGTCCATTTCAACTCAGCCTCCTCGGTTGCCCCCCACATCCAGCAGATCTAACCTGTCTTGTTGCTTGGAGACAATTGGAATGCGAGGTGGGCTACCCAGCCATCCATCCTTAGAACCCTGCTCGGAATCGTTGGCCTGGAGCCAACCAACAGGTCTCAATCGTCTGCAGAAGAATCTTTGCAGTTTGGAGCTTCTCACAACTCCCATGGTGCGAAAACCCCCATGTCCTCGTGATCCAACCCCCTTCAAGAACGGGCCATCAGGGCAGAAAGTCCAACCTGAGCGATCGTCTGATCCTTGCCCTGACTTCAGATGCACGAGATCTCTATTGAGGTCTGCAGATTGTGCCTGCCATATCCTCACCCAGAAACCTAGGCCTAGCTTGGGTTCTCAGACTCCGTCCTCAGACTACTGACCCACAAGCCCTCCAGTTGGGCAATCCAGAACTACAATGCCACACTCTGCCTGCCCTACAGAAGTAAAACATTGCCCTCAGGGCTACCCCGAAACCCCAAATGAGGATCAACCTGCACGCCATTCGGCTGTACCCCAAACAAATAGGCTGACCTGGGCACTATTTCCCCTTCTGACCTAGCCTGAGCCTGGACCTCCTGGTCCCACCCAGACAGCTGGCCGCACACTGAGCACATCGGTCCCGCATGGCCTTAGGTCGTCATGTCTTCCCAACTGCGGTTTTCTGGCTCCAGAACCTAGACCTTATCTCCAACCACTGCCCAGGGTTGAAAATGATGCAGAAATCAGAACTCTTTCCCCATGGCAAGAAACCTTGTGGTTGGCATGTTGTCCAACGTTCAGTGTAGTTGAAACAAGCGTGGCCCATGAGGCCCAGCCCATGCTTGCGGGCCACATTGGTCACAAACACACATTGTGACCCTCAGCCTGAGCCCAGGCCTCAGGTCAGGCCTCTCAGGGCCTACATGAAGAGACAGCATATTGGGCTTGCCATGCCCCTAGGCCCCAATTTTTAACCATAGTTCGGGGTGTCCCTTCACTCTTCCCCAGGGCTCTGCTTTGGAATTCCTCTTTTGGTGGGACACCTGGGGTAACAAACCTGAAAGGAGTCCTCCCATCCCACAGATTGACGAAAAACAATTGGGATCGGGCCAAATCCACAGAGAGGAAGATTCGTCCATGGCCCATGAGACCTCCCCAACATTCCACGGCCATCGCTGAAACAAAATCCAGAGACAAAAGCCTGAGCAAGCGTCTCAGACTCGCTCATTCTTCATATCCTGAAGAATTCTTCTCATGGTTTGTAGATCGGGCGTGCCATACCTACGTCCCCAAACTTAAGCTGAGTTTGTGTTTTCAGTCTTCTGTCCTCAAAGTACTGGGCCACACTCCCTCCAGGCTGGGGCCCCTGGAGCCACACATTAGGACTGCCCCCACCCAATCCATGGGAATTCTACCCATTCCATTGTCAAAAATCGTACAAATTAGGAGAACCCTCCAAAGTCCCTGAGGCCATCCCAATAGTGTAGGTCGACCGGGAAAAAAAAGGGCGGTTGATACCGGCTGAGCATCTACCTCCACTCATCTACCTCCACTCATACCAAGAAGATTGAACCAGACAGGACCCGAGGCCATTATCGGATCCATTGCTTTGGTTTACAGGCATGTCTCCTCAAAAGCCTGGATTCCAATACCAGCAGAGGGGATTTCCTGAGGCACCCATCAGAACAAATCTCGTCTCCACAAGGAAACTTGTGCATGGGAGCTATGCCAAAGCTTAGGAGAATACTTCAGGTTCCCGATTCCACCTCCCCATTCCAAGGCCCTCATGGACACAAACACACGTTAGGACCCATCCTCTGGAAAGTGCATTTCAACTCAGCCACCCCGGTTGCTCCCGCAGATCCAATAGATCTAAACAGTCTTGTTGCTAGGAGACAATTGGAAGGTGAGGCAGACTTCCCAGGCATCCATCCTCGAACCGTGCTCTGGAGTCATTCCATATGGGATGTCCTGGAGCTGTCCAACAGGTCTCAATTGTACCACAGAAGGAATCCTTGAAGGGGGCATCCCACATCTCCCAACGTGGAAAACCTCCGTGGCCTCGAGATTCCGCTCCCTTCATGAAGGGGCCGTCATGCACAGAAACTCCAACCTGAGCCAACGTCGGATCCTCGCCCTGACTTCAGATGCATGAGATATTGGTTCAGATCTGCAGGGGGTACCTGCCGTGCCCTCACCCTGAATCCGAAGTCTAGCTTGTGTTCTCAGACTTCCGTCCTCACTCTCCTGGCCCCGAAGCCCTCAAGTTTGGCAATTCCGGACCGACAATGAAGCACTCTGCCTGCCCTCTAGAAAATATATGTTGCCTAATGAGCAGCCCAGGAGGCTTAAATGAGGATAAACCTACACGGCACTCGAATGTACCCAACTTATATAGTCTAACCTGGGCACTAATGCACTGTCTGACACAACCTGAGCCTGGACCTGCTGACCAACACCCAGACAGCTGACCGCACGCTGAGCACATCAGACCCGCCATGGCCTTAGGTCATCATCTCTTCCCTTCCTCAGTTTTCAGGCTTCAGAACCTAGACCTTATCTCCAATCACTCCCCACGGCTGACTGTGATGCAGAAATCAGAACTCTTCCTGACACATGGCAAGAAACCTTGTGGTTGGCATGTTGTCCAATGTTCAGTGTAGGAGAATCCAGCATTCACCCTGAGGCCCTGCCCATTGTTGCGTGCGACGAGAGCCTAAACACGCATTGTGACCTCAGCGTGAGTCCTGTCCTCTAGTAAGGCCTCTCAGTGGCTGGACCATTAGATGTCATAATGGGCTTGACATGTCCCTAGTCCCCAATTTTTAACCAGATTTCTGGTTGTCCAGTCGCCCACCCCAGGGCTCTACTCTGGAATCCCTCATTTGGTGGGACATCTGAAGTTGAAAAACAAAATGAAACAAATCGACAACAACAAAAAAACGGACTTCTTCCATCCCCAGAATGACCCCAAACTCTTTGGACGGGACCAAACCCCCAGAGAGTAAGACTCGTCCATTTCCCATGAAGTCACCCGGCAATTTCACGACCATGAGTGACACGATATCCAGAGACAAACACTTGAGCAAGAGCCTCACACTCGCCCTTTTTTCATATCCCGAAGTGTTCTCCTCATGGTCTGTAGATCAGTCCTGCCATACCTATGAACCAAAACATAAGCCGAGTTTGTGTTTTCAGACAACTGTCCAAACAGCTCTGGCCTACACACCCTACAGGCTCAGGGCCCTGGAGCCAAACCTGAGGACTGTACTTGCCCTCTCCAAGGAATTGTATGTGCCCATTCCAATGGCCACAACCCTACTAAGGATAACCTCCAAAGTCCCTGAGGCCATCCCAATAGTTGTGTCTTCCCAGGACAAACAGGGGCAATCTGAGCCCATCTGAGCACCTACCTGCACTCAGACCCGTAGACTGATGTCCCCAGAGGTAAAAAGGAACGAACAGGCCCCTAGGCACTAATCGGATCCATTGCTTTGGTTTCCAGGCATCTCTCCTCAGAGGCCTGGATTTCAATACCAGTATATGGCTGTTTCTTGACTCACCCATCAGAACAAATCTCATCTACACATGGGAAACATGCACGTTGGAGTTGTGTCAAAGCCTCTGTTTGGGAGAACCCTTCAGGGCCCCAGGGCCACTGCTTCATTCCAAGGTCTCCATAGACACAAAAACATATTAGGACACATCCACAGGAGAGTCCATTTCAACTCAGCCTCCTCGGATGCCCCCCACATCCAGCAGATCTAACCTGTCTTGTTGCTTGTAGACCATTGGAATGCGAGGTGGGCTACCCAGCCATCCATCCTTAGAACCCTGCTCGGAATCGTTGGCCTGGAGCCAACCAACAGGTCTCAATTGTCCTGCAGAAGAATCTTTGCAGTTTGGAGCTTCTCACAACTCTCATCGTGGGAAAACGCCCATGTCCTCGTGATCCAACCCCCTTCAAGAAAGGGCCATCAGGGCAGAAAGTCCAACCTGAGGGATCGTCTGATCCTTGCCCTGACTTCAGATGCACGAGATCTCGATTGAGGTCTGTAGATTGTGCCTGCCATATCCTCACCCAGAAACCTAGGCCTAGCTTGGGTTCTCAGACTCCGTCCTCAGACTACTGACCCACAAGCCCTCCAGTTGGGCAATCCAGAACTACAATGCCGCACTCTGCCTGCCCTACAGAAGTCAAACATTGCCCTCAGGGCTACCCCGAAACCCCAAATGAGGATCAACCTGCACGCCATTCGGCTGTACCCCAAACATATAGGCTGAACTGGGCACTATTTCCCCTTCTGACCCAGCCTGAGCCTGGACCTCCTGGTCCCACCCAGACAGCTGTCCGCACACTGAGCACATCGGACCCGCCATGGCCTTAGGTCGTCATCTCTTCCCAACTGCGGTTTTCAGGCTCCAGAACCTAGACCTTATCTCCAACCACTGCCCAGGGTTGAAAATGATGCAGAAATCAGAACTCTTTCCCCATGGCAAGAAACCTTGTGGTTGGCATGTTGTCTAACCTTCAGTGTAGTTGAATCAAGCATGGCCCATGAGGCCCAGCCCATGCTTGCGGGCCACATTGGTCACAAACACACATTGTGACCCTCAGCCTGAGCCCAGTCCTCAGGTAAGGCCTCTCAGGGCCTATATGAAGAGACAGCATATTGGGCTTGCCATGCCCCTAGGCCCCAATTTTTAACCATAGTTCGGGTTGTCCCTTCACTCTTCCCCAGGGCTCTGCTTTGGAATTCCTCTTTTGGTGGGACACCTGATGTAACAAACCTGAAAGGAGTCCTCCCATCCCACAGATTGACGAAAAACAATTGGGATCGGGCCAAATCCACAGAGAGGAAGATTCGTCCATGGCCCATGAGACCTCCCCAACATTCCACGGCCATCGCTGAAACAAAATCCAGAGACAAAAGCCTGAGCAAGCGTCTCAGACTCGCTCATTCTTCATATCCTGAAGAATTCTTCTCATGGTTTGTAGATCGGGCGTGCCATACCTACGTCCCCAAACTTAAGCTGAGTTTGTGTTTTCAGTCTTCTGTCCTCAAAGTCCTGGGCCACACTCCCTCCAGGCTGGGGCCCCTGGAGCCACACATTAGGACTGCCCCAACCCAATCCATGGGAATTCTGCCCATTCCATTGACAAAAATCGTACAAATTAGGAGAACCCTCCAAAGTCCCTGAGGCCATCCCAATAGTGTAGGTCGACCGGGAAAAAAAAGGGCGGTTGATACCGGCTGAGCATCTACCTCCACTCATCTACCTCCACTCATACCAAGAAGATTGAACCAGACAGGACCCGAGGTCATTATCTGATCCATTGCTTTGGTTTACAGGCATGTCTCCTCAAAAGCCTGGATTCCAATACCAGCAGAGGGGATTTCCTGAGGCACCCATCAGAACAAATCTCGTCTCCACAAGGAAACTTGTGCATGGGAGCTATGCCAAAGCTTAGGAGAATACTTCAGGGTCCCGATGCCACCTCCCCATTCCAAGGCCCTCATGGACACAAACACACGTTAGGACCCATCCTCTGGAAAGTGCATTTAAACTCAGCCACCCCGGTTGCTCCCGCAGATCCATTAGATCTAAACAGTCTTGTTGCTAGGAGACAATTGGAAGGTGAGGCAGACTTCCCAGGCATCCATCCTCGAACGGTGCTCTGGAGTCATTCCATATGGGATGTCATGGAGCTGTCCAAAAGGTCTCAATTGTCCTGCAGAAGGAAATCTTGAAGGGGGCATCCCACATCTCCCAACGTGGAAAACCTACGTGGCCTCGAGATTCCACTCCCTTCATGAAGGGGCCGTCATACACAGAAACTCCAACCTGAGCCAACGTCGGATCCTCGCCCTGACTTCAGATGCATGAGATATTGGTACAGATCTGCAGGGGGTACCTGCCGTGCCCTCACCCTGAATCCGAATTCTAGCTTGTGTTCTCAGACTTCCGTCCTCACTCTCCTGGCCCCGAAGCCCTCAAGTTTGGCAATTCCGGACCGACAATGAAGCACTCTGCCTGCCCTCTAGAAAATATATGTTGCCTAATGAGCAGCCCAGGAGGCTTAAATGAGGATAAACCTACACGGCACTCGAATGTACCCAACTTATATAGTCTAACCTGGGCACTAATGCACTGTCTGACACAACCTGAGCCTGGACCTGCTGACCAACACCCAGACAGCTGACCGCACGCTGAGCACATCAGACCCGCCATGGCCTTAGGTCATCATCTCTTCCCTACCTCAGTTTTCAGGCTTCAGAACCTAGACCTTATCTCCAGTCACTGCCCACGGCTGACTGTGATGCAGAAATCAGAACTCTTCCTGACCCATGGCAAGAAACCTTGTGGTTGGCATGTTGTCCAACGTTCAGTGTAGGAGAATCCAGCATTCACCCTGAGGCCCCGCCCATTGTTGCGTGCGAAGAGAGCCTAAACACGCATTGTGACCTCAGCGTGAGTCCTGTCCTCTAGTAAGGCCTCTCAGTGGCTGGACCATTAGATGTCATAATGGGCTTGACATGTCCCTAGTCCCCAATTTTTAACCAGATTTCTGGTTGTCCAGTCGCCCACCCCAGGGCTCTACTCTGGAATCCCTCATTTGGTGGGACATCTGAAGTTGAAAAACAAAATGAAACAAATCGACAACAACAAAAAAACGGACTTCTTCCATCCCCAGAATGACCCCAAACTCTTTGGACGGGACCAAACCCCCAGAGAGTAAGACTCGTCCATTTCCCATGAAGTCACCCGGCAATTTCACGACCATGAGTGACACGATATCCAGAGACAAACACTTGAGCAAGAGCCTCACACTCGCCCTTTTTTCATATCCCGAAGTGTTCTCCTCATGGTCTGTAGATCAGTCCTGCCGTACCTATGACCCAAAACATAAGCCGAGTTTGTGTTTTCAGACAACTGTCCAAACAGCTCTGGCCTACACACCCTACAGGCTCAGGGCCCTGGAGCCAAACCTGAGGACTGTACTTGCCCTCTCCAAGGGAATTGTATGTGCCCATTCCAATGGCCACAACCCTACTAATAGGATAACCTCCAAAGTCCCTGAGGCCATCCCAATAGTTGTGTCTTCCCAGGACAAACAGGGGCAATCTGAGACCATCTGAGCACCTACCTGCACTCAGACCCGTAGACTGATGTCCCCAGAGGTAAAAAGGAACGAACAGGCCCCTAGGCACTAATCGGATCCATTGCTTTGGTTTTCAGGCATCTCTCCTCAGAGGCCTGGATTTCAATACCAGCATATGGCTGTTTCTTGACTCACCCATCAGAACAAATCTCATCTACACATGGGAAACATGCACCTTGGAGTTGTGTCAAAGCCTCTGTTTGGGAGAACCCTTCAGGGCCCCAGGGCCACCGCTTCATTCCAAGGTCTCCATAGACACAAAAACATATTAGGACACATCCACAGGAGAGTCCATTTCAACTCAGCCTCCTCGGATGCCCCCCACATCCATCAGATCTAACCTGTCTTGTTGCTTGGAGACCATTGGAATGCGAGGTGGGCTACCCAGCCATCCATCCTTAGAACCCTGCTCGGAATCGTGGGCCTGGAGCCAACCAACAGGTCTCAATTGTCCTGCAGAAGAATCTTTGCAGTTTGGAGCTTCTCACAACTCCCATGGTGCGAAAACCCCCATGTCCTCGTAATCCAACCCCCTTCAAAAAAGGGCCATCAGGGCAGAAAGTCCAACCTGAGCGATCGTCTGATCCTTGCCCTGACTTCAGATGCACGAGATCTCTATTGAGGTCTGTAGATTGTGCCTGCCATATCCTCACCCAGAAACCTAGGCCTAGCTTGGTTTCTCAGACTCCGTCCTCAGACTACTGGCCCACAAGCCCTCCAGTTGGGCAATCCAGAACTACAATGCCGCACTCTGCCTGCCCTACAGAAGTCAAACATTGCCCTCAGGGCTACCCCGAAACCCCAAATGAGGATCAACCTGCACGCCATTCGGCTGTACCCCAAACATATACGCTGAACTGGGCACTATTTCCCCTTCTGACCCAGCCTGAGCCTGGACCTCCTGGCCCCACCCAGACAGCTGGCCGCACACTGAGCACATCGGTCCCGCATGGCCTTAGGTCGTCATCTCTTCCCAACTGCGGTTTTCAGGCTCCAGAACCTAGACCTTATCTCCAACCACTGCCCAGGGTTGAAAATGATGCAGAAATCAGAACTCTTTTCCCATGGCAAGAAACCTTGTGGTTGGCATTTGTCCAACGTTCAGTGTAGTTGAATCAAGCATGGCCCATGAGGCCCAGCCCATGCTTGCGGGCCACATTGGTCACAAACACACATTGTGACCCTCAGCCTGAGCCCAGTCCTCAGGTAAGGCCTCTCAGGGCCTATATGAAGAGACAGCATATTGGGCTTGCCATGCCCCTAGGCCCCAATTTTTAACCATAGTTCGGGTTGTCCCTTCACTCTTCCCCAGGGCTCTGCTTTGGAATTCCTCTTTTGGTGGGACACCTGAGGTAACAAACCTGAAAGGAGTCCTCCCATCCCACAGATTGACGAAAAACAATTGGGATCGGGCCAAATCCACAGAGAGGAAGATTCGTCCATGGCCCATGAGACCTCCCCAACATTCCACGGCCATCGCTGAAACAAAATCCAGAGACAAAAGCCTGAGCAAGCATCTCAGACTCGATCATTCTTCATATCCTGAAGAGTTCTTCTCATGGTTTGTAGATCGGGCGTGCCATACCTACGTCCCCAAACTTAAGCTGAGTTTGTGTTTTCAGTCTTCTGTCCTCAAAGTACTGGGCCACACTCCCTCCAGGCTGGGGCCCCTGGAGCCACACATTAGGACTGCCCCCACCCAATCCATGGGAATTCTGCCCATTCCATTGTCAAAAATCGTACAAATTAGGAAAACCCTCCAAGTCCCTGAGGCCATCCCAATAGTGTAGGTCGACCGGGAAAAAAAAGGGCGGTTGATACCGGCTGAGTATCTACCTCCACTCATCTACCTCCACTCATACCAAGAAGATTGAACCAGACAGGACCCGAGGCCATTATCGGATCCATTGCTTTGGTTTACAGGCATGTCTCCTCAAAAGCCTGGATTCCAATACCAGCAGAGGGGATTTCCTGAGGCACCCATCAGAACAAATCTCGTCTCCACAAGGAAACTTGTGCATGGGAGCTATGCCAAAGCTTAGGAGAATACTTCAGGGTCCCGGTGCCACCTCCCCATTCCAAGGCCCTCATGGACACAAACACACGTTAGGACCCATCCTCTGGAATGTGCATTTCAACTCAGCCACCCCGGTTGCTCCCGCAGATCCATTAGATCTAAACTGTCTTGTTGCTAGGCGACAATTGGAAGGCGAGGCGGACTTCCCAGGCATCCATCCTCGAACGGTGCTCTGGAGTCATTCCATATGGGATGTCCTGGAGCTGTCCAACAGGTCTCAATTGTCCCGCAGAAGGAATCCTTGAAGGGGGCATCCCACATCTCCCAACGTGGAAAACCTCCATGGCCTCGAGATTCCGCTCCCTTCATGAAGGGGCCGTCATGCACAGAAACTCCAACCTGAGCCAATGTCGGATCCTCGCCCTGACTTCAGATGCATGAGATATTGGTTCAGATCTGCAGGGGGTACCTGCCGTGCCCTCACCCTGAATCCGAGGTCTAGCTTGTGTTCTCAGACTTCCGTCCTCACTCTCCTGGCCCCGAAGCCCTCAAGTTTGGCAATTCCGGACCGACAGTTAAGCACTCTGCCTGCCCTATAGAAAATATATATTGTCTAATGAGCAGCCCAGGCAGCTTAAATGAGGATAAACCTACACGGCACTCGAATGTACCCAACTTATATAGTCTAACCTGGGCACTAATGCACTGTCTGACACAACCTGAGCCCGGACCTGCTGACCAACACCCAGACAGCTGACCGCACGCTGAGCACATCAGACCCGCCATGGCCTTAGGTCATCATCTCTTCCCTACCTCAGTTTTCAGGCTTCAGAACCTAGACCTTATCTCCAATCACTGCCCACGGGTGAATGTGATGCAGAAATCAGAACTCTTTCTGACCCATGGCAAGAAATCTTGTGGTTGGCATGTTGTCCAACGTTCAGTGTAGGAGAATCCAGCATTCACCCTGAGGCCCCGCCCATTGTTGCGTGCGACGAGAGCATAAAAACGCATTGTGACCTCAACGTGAGTCCTCTACTCTAGTAAGTCCTCTCAGTGGCTGGACCATTAGATGTCATAATGGGATTGACATGTCCCTAGTCCCCAATTTTTAACCAGATTTCTGGTTGTCCAGTCGCCCCACCTCAGGGCTCTACTCTGGAATCCCTCATTTGGTGGGACATCTGAGGTTGAAAAACAAAATGAAACAAATAGACAACAACAAAAAAACGGTCTTCTTCCATCCCCAGAATGACCCTAAACTCTTTGGACGGGACCGAACCCCCAGAGAGTAAGACTCGTCCATGTCCCATGAAGTCACCCGGCAATTTCACGACCATGAGTGACATGATATCCAGAGACAAAAACTTGAGCAAGAGCCTCACACTCGCCCTTTTTTCATATCCCGAAGTGTTCTCCTCATGGTCTGTAGATCAGTCCTGCCATACCTATGACCCAAAACATAAGCCGAGTTTGTGTTTTCAGACAACTGTCCAAACAGCTCTGGCCTACACACCCTACAGGCTCAGGGCCCTGGAGCCAAACCTGAGGACTGTACTTGCCCTCTCCAAGGGAATTGTATGTGCCCATTCCAATGGCCACAACCCTACTAATAGGATAACCTCCAAAGTCCCTGAGGCCATCCCAAGAGTTGTGGCTTCCCAGGACAAACAGGGGCAATCTGAGCCCATCTGAGCACCTACCTGCACTCAGACCCGTAGACTGATGTCCCCAGAGGTAAAAAGGAACGAACAGGCCCCTAGGCACTAATCGGATCCATTGCTTTGGTTTCCAGGCATCTCTCCTCAGAGGCCTGGATTTCAATACCAGCATATGGCTGTTTCTTGACTCACCCATTAGAACAAATCTCATCTACACATGGGAAACATGCACGTTGGAGCTGTGTCAAAGCCTCTGTTTAGGAGAACCCTTCAGGGCCCCAGGGCCAGCGCTTCATTCCAAGGTCTCCATAGACACAAAAACATATTAGGACACATCCACAGGAGAGTCCATTTCAACTCAGCCTCCTCGGTTGCCCCCCACATCCAGCAGATCTAACCTGTCTTGTTGCTTGGAGACCATTGGAATGCGAGGTGGGCTACCCAGCCATCCATCCTTAGAACCCTGCTCGGAATCGTTGGCCTGGAGCCAACCAACAGGTCTCAATTGTCCTGCAGAAGAATCTTTGCAGTTTGGAGCTTCTCACAACTCCCATCGTGGGAAAACCCCCATGTCCTCGTGATCCAACCCCCTTCAAGAAAGGGCCATCAGGGCAGAAAGTCCAACCTGAGCGATCGTCTGATCCTTGCCCTGACTTCAGATGCACGAGATCTCGATTGAGGTCTGTATATTGTGCCTGCCATATCCTCACCCAGAAACCTAGGCCTAGCTTGGGTTCTCAGACTCCGTCCTCAGACTACTGGCCACAAGCCCTCCAGTTTGGCAATCCAGAACTACAATGCCGCACTCTGCCTGCCCTACAGAAGTAAAACATTGCCCTCAGGGCTACCCCGAAACCGCAAATGAGGATCAACCTGCACGCCATTCGGCTGTACCCCAAACATATAGGCTGACCTGGGCACTATTTCCCCTTCTGACCCAGCCTGAGCCTGGACCTCCTGGTCCCACCCAGATAGCTGGCCGCACACTGAGCACATCGGACCCGCCATGGCCATAGGTCGTCATCTCTTCCCAACTGCGGTTTTAAGGCTCCAGAACCTAGACCTTATCACCAACCACTGCCCAGGTCTGAAAATGATGCAGAAATCAGAACTCTTTCCCCATGGCAAGAAACCTTGTGGTTGGCATGTTGTCCAACGTTCAGTGTAGTTGAAACAAGCGTGGCCCATGAGGCCCAGCCCATGCTTGCGGGCCACATTGGTCACAAACACACATTGTGACCCTCAGCCTGAGCCCAGTCCTCAGGTAAGGCCTCTCAGGGCCTATATGAAGAGACAGCATATTGGGCTTGCCATGCCCCTAGGCCCCAATTTTTAACCATAGTTCGGGTTGTCCCTTCACTCTTCCCCAGGGCTCTGCTTTGGAATTCCTCTTTTGGTGGGACACCTGAGGTAACAAACCTGAAAGGAGTCCTCCCATCCCACAGATTGACGAAAAACAATTGGGATCGGGCCAAATCCACAGAGAGGAATATTCGTCCATGGCCCATGAGACCTCCCCAACATTCCACGGCCATCGCTGAAACAAAATCCAGAGACAAAAGCCTGAGCAAGCGCCTCAGACTCGCTCATTCTTCATATCCTGAAGAGTTCTTCTCATGGTTTGTAGATCGGGCGTGCCATACCTACGTCCCCAAACTTAAGCTGAGTTTGTGTTTTCAGTCTTCTGTCCTCAAAGTCCTGGGCCACACTCCTTCCAGGCTGGGGCCCCTGGAGCCACACATTAGGACTGCCCCCACCCAATCCATAGGAATTCTGCCCATTTCATTGTCAAAAATCGTACAAATTAGGAGAACCCTCCAAAGTCCCTGAGGCCATCCCAATAGTGTAGGTCGACCGGGAAAAAAAAGGGCGGTTGATACCGGCTGAGCATCTACCTCCACTCATCTACCTCCACTCATACCAAGAAGATTGAACCAGACCGGACCCGAGGCCATTATCGGATCCATTGCTTTGGTTTACAGGCATGTCTCCTCCAAAGCCTGGATTCCAATACCAGCAGAGGGGATTTCCTGAGGCACCCATCAGAACAAATCTCGTCTCCACAAGGAAACTTGTGCATGGGAGCTATGCCAAAGCTTAGGAGAATACATCAGGGTCCCGGTGCCACCTCCCCATTCCAAGGCCCTCATGGACACAAACACACGTTAGGACCCATCCTCTGGAAAGTGCATTTCAACTCAGCCACCCCGGTTGCTCCCGCAGATCCATTAGATCTAAACTGTCTTGTTGCTAGGAGACAATTGGAAGGCGAGGCGGACTTCCCAGGCATCCATCCTGGAACGGTGCCCTGGCGTCATTCCATATGGGATGTCCTGGATCTGTCCAACAGGTATCAAATGTCCCGCAGAAGGAATCCTTGAAGGGGGCATCCCACATCTCCCAACGTGGAAAACCTCCATGGCCTCGAGATTCCGCTCCCTTCATGAAGGGGCCGTCATGCACAGAAACTCCAACCTGAGCCAACGTCGGATATTCGCCCTGACTTCAGATGCATGAGATATTGTTTCAGATCTGCAGGGAGTACCTGCCGTGCCTGGGATGTCCTGGAGCTGTCCAACAGGTCTCAATTGTCCCGCAGAAGGAATCCTTGAAGGGGGCATCCCACATCTCCCAACGTGGAAATCCTCCATGGTCTCGAGATTCCGCTCCCTTCATGAAGGGGCCGTCATGCACAGAAACTCCAACCTGAGCCAACGTCGGATCCTCGACCTGACTTCAGATGCATGAGATATTGGTTCAGTTCTGCAGGGGGTACCTGCCGTGCCCTCACCCTGAATCCGAAGTCTAGCTTGTGTTCTCAGACTTCCGTCCTCACTCTCCTGGCCCCGATGCCATCAAGTTTGGCAATTCCGGACCGACAATGAGGCACTCTGCCTGCCCTCTAGAAAAAATATATTGCCTAATGAGCAGCCCAGGCAGCTTAAATGAGGATAAACCTACACGGCACTCGAATGTACCCAAATTATATAGTCTAACCTGGGCACTAATGCACTGTCTGACACAACCTGAGCCCGGACCTGCTGACCAACACCCAGACAGCTGACCGCACGCTGAGCACATCAGACCCGCCATGGCCTTAGGTCATCATCTCTTCCCTACCTCAGTTTTCAGGCTTCAGAACCTAGACCTTATCTCCAATCACTGCCCACGGGTGACTGTGATGCAGAAATCAGAACTCTTCCTGACCCATGGTAAGAAAACTTGTGGTTGGCATGTTGTCCAACGTTCAGTGTAGGAGAAACCAGCATTCACCCTGAGGCCCCGCCCATTCTTGAGTGCGGCGAGAGCATAAACACGCATTGTGACCTCAGCGTGAGTCCTGTCCTCTAGTAAGTCCTCTCAGTGGCTGGACCATTAGATGTCATAATGGGCTTGACATGTCCCTAGTCCCCAATTTTTAACCAGATTTCTGGTTGTCCAGTCGCCCCACCCCAGGGCTCTACTCTGGAATCCCTCATTTGGTTGGACATCTGAGGTTGAAAAACAAAATGAAACAAATCGACAACAACAACAAAACGGACTTCTTCCATTCCCAGAATGACCCCAAACTCTTTGGACGGGACCGAACCCCCAGAGAGTAAGACTCGTCCATTTCCCATGAAGTCACCCGGCAATTTCACGACCATGAGTGACACGATATCCAGAGACAAAAACTTGAGCAAGAGCCTCACACTCGCCCTTTTTTCATATCCCGAAGTGTTCTCCTCATGGTCTGTAGATCAGTCCTGACATACCTATGACCCAAAACATAAGCCGAGTTTGTGTTTTCAGACAACTGTCCAAACAGCTCTGGCCTACACACCCTACAGGCTCAGGGCCCTGGAGCCAAACCTGAGGACTGTACTTGCCCTCTCCAAGGGAATTGTATGTGCCCATTCCAATGGCCACAACCCTACTAGTAGGATAACCTCCAAAGTCCCTGAGGCCATCCCAATAGTTGTGGCTTCCCAGGACAAACAGGGGCAATCTGAGCCCATCTGAGCACCTACCTGCACTCAGACCCGTAGACTGATGTCCCCAGAGGTAAAAAGGAACGAACAGGCACCTAGGCACTAATCGGATCCATTGCTTTGGTTTCCAGGCATCTCTCCTCAGAGGCCTGGATTTCAATACCAGCATATGGCTGTTTCTTGACTCACCCATCAGAACAAATCTCATCTACACATGGGAAACATGCACGTTGGAGCTGTGTCAAAGCCTCTGTTTAGGAGAACCCTTCAGGGCCCCAGGGCCACCGATTCATTCCAAGGTCTCCATAGACACAAAAACATATTAGGACACATCCACAGGAGAGTCCATTTCAACTCAGCCTCCTCGGTTGCCCCCCACATCCAGCAGATCTAACCTGTCTTGTTGCTTGGAGACCATTGGAATGCGAGGTGGGCTACCCAGCCATCCATCCTTAGAACCCTGCTCGGAATCGTTGGCCTGGAGCCAACCAACAGGTCTCAATTGTCCTGCAGAAGAATCTTTGCAGTTTGGAGCTTCTCACAACTCCCATCGTGGGAAAACCCCCATGTCCTCGTGATCCAACCCCCTTCAAGAAAGGGCCATCAGGGCAGAAAGTCCAACCTGAGCGATCGTCTGATCCTTGCCCTGACTTCAGATGCACGAGATCTCTATTGAAGTCTGTAGATTGTGCCTGCCATATCCTCACCCAGACACCTAGGCCTAGCTTGGTTTCTCAGACTCCGTCCTCAGACTACTGGCCCACAAGCCCTCCAGTTGGGCAATCCAGAACTACAATGCCGCACTCTGCCTGCCCTACAGAAGTAAAACATTGCCCTCAGGGCTACCGCGAAACCGCAAATGAGGATCAACCTGCACGCCATTCGGCTGTACACCAACATATAGGCTGACCTGGGCACTATTTCCCCTTCTGACCCAGCCTGAGCCTGGACCTCCTGGTCCCACCCAGACAGCTGGCCGCACACTGAGCACATCGGACCCGCCATGGCCTTAGGTCGTCATCTCTTCCCAACTGCGGTTTTCAGGCTCCAGAACCTAGACCTTATCTCCAAACACTGCCCAGGGTTGAAAATGATGCAGAAATCAGAACTCTTTACCCATGGCAAGAAACCTTGTGGTTGGCATGTTGTCCAACGTTCAGTGTAGTTGAAACAAGCGTGGCCCATGAGGCCCAGCCCATGCTTGCGGGCCACATTGCTCACAAACACACATTGTGACCCTCAGCCTGAGCCCAGTCCTCAGGTAAGGCCTCTCAGGGCCTATATGAAGAGACAGCATATTGGGCTTGCCATGCCCCTAGGCCCCAATTTTTTAACATAGTTCGGGTTGTCCCTTCACTCTTCCCCAGGGCTCTGCTTTGGAATTCCTCTTTTGGTGGGACACCTGAGGTAACAAACCTGAAAGGAGTCCTCCCATCCCACAGATGGACGAAAAACAATTGGGATCGGGCCAAATCCACAGAGAGGAAGATTCGTCCATGGCCCATGAGACCTCCCCAACATTCCACGGCCATGGCTGAAACAAAAGTCAGAGACAAAAGCCTGAGCGAGCGCCTCAGACTCGCTCATTCTTCATATCCTGAAGAGTTCTTCTCATGGTTTGTAGATCGGGCGTGCCATACCTACGTCCCCAAACTTAAGCTGAGTTTGTGTTTTCAGTCTTCTGTCCTCAAAGTCCTGGGCCACACTCCCTCCAGGCTGGGGCCCCTGGAGCCACACATTACGACTGCCCCCACCCAATCCATGGGAATTCTGCCCGTTCCATTGTCAAAAATCGTACAAATTAGGAGAACCCTCCAAAGTCCATGAGGCCATCCCAATAGTGTAGGTCGCCCGGGACAAAAAAGGGCGGTTGATACCGGCTGAGCATCTACCTCCACTCATCTACCTCCACTCATACCAGGAAGATTGAACCAGACAGGACCCGAGGCCATTATCGGATCCATTGCTTTGGTTTACAGGCATGTCTCCTCAAAAGCCTGGATTCCAATACCAGCAGAGGGGATTTCCTGAGGCACCCATCAGAACAAATCTCGTCTCCACAAGGAAACTTGTGCATGGGAGCTAAGCCAAAGCTTAGGAGAATACTTCAGGGTCCCGGTGCCACCTCCCCATTCCAAGGCCCTCATGGACACAAACACACGTTAGGACCCATCCTCTGGAAAGTGCATTTCAACTCAGCCACCCCGGTTGCTCCCGCAGGTCCATTAGATCTAAACTGTCTTGTTGCTAGGAGACAATTGGAAGGTGAGGCGGACTTCCCAGGCATCCATCCTCGAACGGTGCTCTGGAGTCATTCCATATGGGATGTCCTGGAGCTGTCCAACAGGTCTCAATTGTCCCGCAGAAGGAATCCTTGAAGGGGGCATCCCACATCTCCCAACGTGGAAATCCTCCATGGTCTCGAGATTCCGCTCCCTTCATGAAGGGGCCGTCATGCACAGAAACTCCAACCTGAGCCAACGTCGGATCCTCGACCTGACTTCAGATGCATGAGATATTGGTTCACATCTGCAGGGGGTACCTGCCGTGCCCTCACCCTGAATCCGAAGTCTAGCTTGTGTTCTCAGACTTCCGTCCTCACTCTCCTGGCCCCGATGCCCTCAAGTTTGGCAATTCCGGACCGACAATGAGGCACTCTGCCTGCCCTCTAGAAAAAATATATTGCCTAATGAGCAGCCCAGGCAGCTTAAATGAGGATAAACCTACACGGCACTCGAATGTACCCAAATTATATAGTCTAATCTGGGCACTAATGCACTGTCTGACACAACCTGAGCCCGGACCTGCTGACCAACACCCAGACAGCTGACCGCACGCTGAGCACATCAGACCCGCCATGGCCTTAGGTCATCATCTCTTCCCTACCTCAGTTTTCAGGCTTCAGAACCTAGACCTTATCTCCAATCACTGCCCACGGGTGACTGTGATGCAGAAATCAGAACACTTCCTGACCCATGGTAAGAAAACTTGTGGTTGGCATGTTGTCCAACGTTCAGTGTAGGAGAAACCAGCATTCACCCTGAGGCCCCGCCCATTCTTGAGTGCGGCGAGAGCATAAACACGCATTGTGACCTCAGCGTGAGTCCTGTCCTCTAGTAAGTCCTCTCAGTGGCTGGACCATTAGATGTCATAATGGGCTTGACATGTCCCTAGTCCCCAATTTTTAACCAGATTTCTGGTTGTCCAGTCGCCCCACCCCAGGGCTCTACTCTGGAATCCCTCATTTGGTGGGACATCTGAGGTTGAAAAACAAAATGAAACAAATCGACAACAACAACAAAACGGACTTCTTCCATCCCCAGAATGACCCCAAACTCTTTGGACGGGACCGAACCCCCAGAGAGTAAGACTCGTCCATTTCCCATGAAGTCACCCGGCAATTTCACGACTTTGAGTGACACGATATCCAGAGACAAAAACTTGAGCAAGAGCCTCACACTCGCCCTTTTTTCATATCCCGAAGTGTTCTCCTCATGGTCTGTAGATCAGTCCTGACATACCTATGACCCAAAACATAAGCCGAGTTTGTGTTTTCAGACAACTGTCCAAACAGCTCTGGCCTACACACCCTACAGGCTCAGGGCCCTGGAGCCAAACCTGAGGACTGTACTTGCCCTCTCCAAGGGAATTGTATGTGCCCATTCCAATGGCCACAACCCTACTAGTAGGATAACCTCCAAAGTCCCTGAGGCCATCCCAATAGTTGTGGCTTCCCAGGACAAACAGGGGCAATCTGAGCCCATCTGAGCACCTACCTGCACTCAGACCCGTAGACTGATGTCCCCAGAGGTAAAAAGGAACGAACAGGCACCTAGGCACTAATCGGATCCATTGCTTTGGTTTCCAGGCATCTCTCCTCAGAGGCCTGGATTTCAATACCAGCATATGGCTGTTTCTTGACTCACCCATCAGAACAAATCTCATCTACACATGGGAAACATGCACGTTGGAGCTGTGTCAAAGCCTCTGTTTAGGAGAACCCTTCAGGGCCCCAGGGCCACCGATTCATTCCAAGGTCTCCATAGACACAAAAACATATTAGGACACATCCACAGGAGAGTCCATTTCAACTCAGCCTCCTCGGTTGCCCCCCACATCCAGCAGATCTAACCTGTCTTGTTGCTTGGAGACCATTGGAATGCGAGGTGGGCTACCCAGCCATCCATCCTTAGAACCCTGCTCGGAATCGTTGGCCTGGAGCCAACCAACAGGTCTCAATTGTCCTGCAGAAGAATCTTTGCAGTTTGGAGCTTCTCACAACTCCCATCGTGGGAAAACCCCCAAGTCTTCGTGATCCAACCCCCTTCAAGAAAGGGCCATCAGGGCAGAAAGTCCAACCTGAGCGATCGTCTGATCCTTGCCCTGACTTCAGATGCACGAGATCTCTATTGAGGTCTGTAGATTGTGCCTGCCATATCCTCACCCAGAAACCTAGGCCTAGCTTGGTTTCTCAGACTCCGTCCTCAGACTACTGGCCCACAAGCCCTCCAGTTGGGCAATCCAGAACTACAATGCCGCACTCTGCCTGCCCTAAAGAAGTAAAATATTGCCCTCAGGGCTACCCCGAAACCGCAAATGAGGATCAACCTGCACGCCATTCGGCTGTACCCCAACATATAGGCTGACCTGGGCACTATTTCCCCTTCTGACCCAGCCTGAGCCTGGACCTCCTGGTCCCACCCAGACAGCTGGCCGCACACTGAGCACATCGGACCCGCCATGGCCTTAGGTCGTCATCTCTTCCCAACTGCGGTTTTCAGGCTCCAGAACCTAGACCTTATCTCCAACCACTGCCCAGGGTTGAAAATGATGCAGAAATCAGAACTCTTTACCCATGGCAAGAAACCTTGTGGTTGGCATGTTGTCCAACGTTCAGTGTAGTTGAAACAAGCGTGGCCCATGAGGCCCAGCCCATGCTTGCGGGCCACATTGCTCACAAACACACATTGTGACCCTCAGCCTGAGCCCAGTCCTCAGGTAAGGCCTCTCAGGGCCTATATGAAGAGACAGCATATTGGGCTTGCCATGCCCCTAGGCCCCAATTTTTTAACATAGTTCGGGTTGTCCCTTCACTCTTCCCCAGGGCTCTGCTTTGGAATTCCTCTTTTGGTGGGACACCTGAGGTAACAAACCTGAAAGGAGTCCTCCCATCCCACAGATGGACGAAAAACAATTGGGATCGGGCCAAATCCACAGAGAGGAAGATTCGTCCATGGCCCATGAGACCTCCCCAACATTCCACGGCCATGGCTGAAACAAAAGTCAGAGACAAAAGCCTGAGCGAGCGCCTCAGACTCGCTCATTCTTCATATCCTGAAGAGTTCTTCTCATGGTTTGTAGATCGGGCGTGCCATACCTACGTCCCCAAACTTAAGCTGAGTTTGTGTTTTCAGTCTTCTGTCCTCAAAGTCCTGGGCCACACTCCCTCCAGGCTGGGGCCCCTGGAGCCACACATTACGACTGCCCCCACCCAATCCATGGGAATTCTGCCCGTTCCATTGTCAAAAATCGTACGAATTAGGAGAACCCTCCAAAGTCCATGAGGCCATCCCAATAGTGTAGGTCGCCCGGGACAAAAAAGGGCGGTTGATACCGGCTGAGCATCTACCTCCACTCATCTACCTCCACTCATACCAGGAAGATTGAACCAGACAGGACCCGAGGCCATTATCGGATCCATTGCTTTGGTTTACAGGCATGTCTCCTCAAAAGCCTGGATTCCAATACCAGCAGAGGGGATTTCCTGAGGCACCCATCAGAACAAATCTCGTCTCCACAAGGAAACTTGTGCATGGGAGCTAAGCCAAAGCTTAGGAGAATACTTCAGGGTCCCGGTGCCACCTCCCCATTCCAAGGCCCTCATGGACACAAACACACGTTAGGACCCATCCTCTGGAAAGTGCATTTCAACTCAGCCACCCCGGTTGCTCCCGCAGGTCCATTAGATCTAAACTGTCTTGTTGCTAGGAGACAATTGGAAGGTGAGGCGGACTTCCCAGGCATCCATCCTCGAACGGTGCTCTGGAGTCATTCCATATGGGATGTCCTGGAGCTGTCCAACAGGTCTCAATTGTCCCGCAGAAGGAATCCTTGAAGGGGGCATCCCACATCTCCCAACGTGGAAATCCTCCATGGTCTCGAGATTCCGCTCCCTTCATGAAGGGGCCGTCATGCACAGAAACTCCAACCTGAGCCAACGTCGGATCCTCGACCTGACTTCAAATGCATGAGATATTGGTTCAGATCTGCAGGGGGTACCTGCCGTGCCCTCACCCAGAATCCGAAGTCTAGCTTGTGTTCTCAGACTTCCGTCCTCACTCTCCTGGCCCCGATGCCCTCAAGTTTGGCAATTCCGGACCGACAATGAGGCACTCTGCCTGCCCTCTAGAAAAAATATATTGCCTAATGAGCAGCCCAGGCAGCTTAAATGAGGATAAACCTACACGGCACTCGAATGTACCCAAATTATATAGTCTAATCTGGGCACTAATGCACTGTCTGACACAACCTGAGCCCGGACCTGCTGACCAACACCCAGACAGCTGACCGCACGCTGAGCACATCAGACCCGCCATGGCCTTAGGTCATCATCTCTTCCCTACCTCAGTTTTCAGGCTTCAGAACCTAGACCTTATCTCCAATCACTGCCCACGGGTGACTGTGATGCAGAAATCAGAACACTTCCTGACCCATGGTAAGAAAACTTGTGGTTGGCATGTTGTCCAACGTTCAGTGTAGGAGAAACCAGCATTCACCCTGAGGCCCCGCCCATTCTTGAGTGCGGCGAGAGCATAAACACGCATTGTGACCTCAGCGTGAGTCCTGTCCTCTAGTAAGTCCTCTCAGTGGCTGGACCATTAGATGTCATAATGGGCTTGACATGTCCCTAGTCCCCAATTTTTAACCAGATTTCTGGTTGTCCAGTCGCCCCACCCCAGGGCTCTACTCTGGAATCCCTCATTTGGTGGGACATCTGAGGTTGAAAAACAAAATGAAACAAATCGACAACAACAACAAAACGGACTTCTTCCATCCCCAGAATGACCCCAAACTCTTTGGACGGGACCGAACCCCCAGAGAGTAAGACTCGTCCATTTCCCATGAAGTCACCCGGCAATTTCACGACCATGAGTGACACGATATCCAGAGACAAAAACTTGAGCAAGAGCCTCACACTCGCCCTTTTTTCATATCCCGAAGTGTTCTCCTCATGGTCTGTAGATCAGTCCTGACATACCTATGACCCAAAATATAAGCCGAGTTTGTGTTTTCAGACAACTGTCCAAACAGCTCTGGCCTACACACCCTACAGGCTCAGGGCCTGGAGCCAAACCTGAGGACTGTACTTGCCCTCTCCAAGGGAATTGTATGTGCCCATTCCAATGGCCACAACCCTACTAGTAGGATAACCTCCAAAGTCCCTGAGGCCATCCCAATAGTTGTGGCTTCCCAGGACAAACAGGGGCAATCTGAGCCCATCTGAGCACCTACCTGCACTCAGACCCGTAGACTGATGTCCCCAGAGGTAAAAAGGAACGAACAGGCACCTAGGCACTAATCGGATCCATTGCTTTGGTTTCCAGGCATCTCTCCTCAGAGGCCTGGATTTCAATACCAGCATATGGCTGTTTCTTGACTCACCCATCAGAACAAATCTCATCTACACATGGGAAACATGCACGTTGGAGCTGTGTCAAAGCCTCTGTTTAGGAGAACCCTTCAGGGCCCCAGGGCCACCGATTCATTCCAAGGTCTCCATAGACACAAAAACATATTAGGACACATCCACAGGAGAGTCCATTTCAACTCAGCCTCCTCGGTTGCCCCCCACATCCAGCAGATCTAACCTGTCTTGTTGCTTGGAGACCATTGGAATGCGAGGTGGGCTACCCAGCCATCCATCCTTAGAACCCTGCTCGGAATCGTTGGCCTGGAGCCAACCAACAGGTCTCAATTGTCCTGCAGAAGAATCTTTGCAGTTTGGAGCTTCTCACAACTCCCATCGTGGGAAAACCCCCAAGTCTTCGTGATCCAACCCCCTTCAAGAAAGGGCCATCAGGGCAGAAAGTCCAACCTGAGCGATCGTCTGATCCTTGCCCTGACTTCAGATGCACGAGATCTCTATTGAGGTCTGTAGATTGTGCCTGCCATATCCTCACCCAGAAACCTAGGCCTAGCTTGGTTTCTCAGACTCCGTCCTCAGACTACTGGCCCACAAGCCCTCCAGTTGGGCAATCCAGAACTACAATGCCGCACTCTGCCTGCCCTAAAGAAGTAAAATATTGCCCTCAGGGCTACCCCGAAACCGCAAATGAGGATCAACCTGCACGCCATTCGGCTGTACCCCAACATATAGGCTGACCTGGGCACTATTTCCCCTTCTGACCCAGCCTGAGCCTGGACCTCCTGGTCCCACCCAGACAGCTGGCCGCACACTGAGCACATCGGACCCGCCATGGCCTTAGGTCGTCATCTCTTCCCAACTGCGGTTTTCAGGCTCCAGAACCTAGACCTTATCTCCAACCACTGCCCAGGGTTGAAAATGATGCAGAAATCAGAACTCTTTACCCATGGCAAGAAACCTTGTGGTTGGCATGTTGTCCAACGTTCAGTGTAGTTGAAACAAGCGTGGCCCATGAGGCCCAGCCCATGCTTGCGGGCCACATTGCTCACAAACACACATTGTGACCCTCAGCCTGAGCCCAGTCCTCAGGTAAGGCCTCTCAGGGCCTATATGAAGAGACAGCATATTGGGCTTGCCATGCCCCTAGGCCCCAATTTTTTAACATAGTTCGGGTTGTCCCTTCACTCTTCCCCAGGGCTCTGCTTTGGAATTCCTCTTTTGGTGGGACACCTGAGGTAACAAACCTGAAAGGAGTCCTCCCATCCCACAGATGGACGAAAAACAATTGGGATCGGGCCAAATCCACAGAGAGGAAGATTCGTCCATGGCCCATGAGACCTCCCCAACATTCCACGGCCATGGCTGAAACAAAAGTCAGAGACAAAAGCCTGAGCGAGCGCCTCAGACTCGCTCATTCTTCATATCCTGAAGAGTTCTTCTCATGGTTTGTAGATCGGGCGTGCCATACCTACGTCCCCAAACTTAAGCTGAGTTTGTGTTTTCAGTCTTCTGTCCTCAAAGTCCTGGGCCACACTCCCTCCAGGCTGGGGCCCCTGGAGCCACACATTACGACTGCCCCCACCCAATCCATGGGAATTCTGCCCGTTCCATTGTCAAAAATCGTACAAATTAGGAGAACCCTCCAAAGTCCATGAGGCCATCCCAATAGTGTAGGTCGCCCGGGACAAAAAAGGGCGGTTGATACCGGCTGAGCATCTACCTCCACTCATCTACCTCCACTCATACCAGGAAGATTGAACCAGACAGGACCCGAGGCCATTATCGGATCCATTGCTTTGGTTTACAGGCATGTCTCCTCAAAAGCCTGGATTCCAATACCAGCAGAGGGGATTTCCTGAGGCACCCATCAGAACAAATCTCGTCTCCACAAGGAAACTTGTGCATGGGAGCTAAGCCAAAGCTTAGGAGAATACTTCAGGGTCCCGGTGCCACCTCCCCATTCCAAGGCCCTCATGGACACAAACACACGTTAGGACCCATCCTCTGGAAAGTGCATTTCAACTCAGCCACCCCGGTTGCTCCCGCAGGTCCATTAGATCTAAACTGTCTTGTTGCTAGGAGACAATTGGAAGGTGAGGCGGACTTCCCAGGCATCCATCCTCGAACGGTGCTCTGGAGTCATTCCATATGGGATGTCCTGGAGCTGTCCAACAGGTCTCAATTGTCCCGCAGAAGGAATCCTTGAAGGGGGCATCCCACATCTCCCAACGTGGAAATCCTCCATGGTCTCGAGATTCCGCTCCCTTCATGAAGGGGCCGTCATGCACAGAAACTCCAACCTGAGCCAACGTCGGATCCTCGACCTGACTTCAGATGCATGAGATATTGGTTCACATCTGCAGGGGGTACCTGCCGTGCCCTCACCCTGAATCCGAAGTCTAGCTTGTGTTCTCAGACTTCCGTCCTCACTCTCCTGGCCCCGATGCCCTCAAGTTTGGCAATTCCGGACCGACAATGAGGCACTCTGCCTGCCCTCTAGAAAAAATATATTGCCTAATGAGCAGCCCAGGCAGCTTAAATGAGGATAAACCTACACGGCACTCGAATGTACCCAAATTATATAGTCTAATCTGGGCACTAATGCACTGTCTGACACAACCTGAGCCCGGACCTGCTGACCAACACCCAGACAGCTGACCGCACGCTGAGCACATCAGACCCGCCATGGCCTTAGGTCATCATCTCTTCCCTACCTCAGTTTTCAGGCTTCAGAACCTAGACCTTATCTCCAATCACTCCCCACGGGTGACTGTGATGCAGAAATCAGAACACTTCCTGACCCATGGTAAGAAAACTTGTGGTTGGCATGTTGTCCAACGTTCAGTGTAGGAGAAACCAGCATTCACCCTGAGGCCCCGCCCATTCTTGAGTGCGGCGAGAGCATAAACACGCATTGTGACCTCAGCGTGAGTCCTGTCCTCTAGTAAGTCCTCTCAGTGGCTGGACCATTAGATGTCATAATGGGCTTGACATGTCCCTAGTCCCCAATTTTTAACCAGATTTCTGGTTGTCCAGTCGCCCCACCCCAGGGCTCTACTCTGGAATCCCTCATTTGGTGGGACATCTGAGGTTGAAAAACAAAATGAAACAAATCGACAACAACAACAAAACGGACTTCTTCCATCCCCAGAATGACCCCAAACTCTTTGGACGGGACCGAACCCCCAGAGAGTAAGACTCGTCCATTTCCCATGAAGTCACCCGGCAATTTCACGACCATGAGTGACACGATATCCAGAGACAAAAACTTGAGCAAGAGCCTCACACTCGCCCTTTTTTCATATCCCGAAGTGTTCTCCTCATGGTCTGTAGATCAGTCCTGACATACCTATGACCCAAAATATAAGCCGAGTTTGTGTTTTCAGACAACTGTCCAAACAGCTCTGGCCTACACACCCTACAGGCTCAGGGCCTGGAGCCAAACCTGAGGACTGTACTTGCCCTCTCCAAGGGAATTGTATGTGCCCATTCCAATGGCCACAACCCTACTAGTAGGATAACCTCCAAAGTCCCTGAGGCCATCCCAATAGTTGTGGCTTCCCAGGACAAACAGGGGCAATCTGAGCCCATCTGAGCACCTACCTGCACTCAGACCCGTAGACTGATGTCCCCAGAGGTAAAAAGGAACGAACAGGCACCTAGGCACTAATCGGATCCATTGCTTTGGTTTCCAGGCATCTCTCCTCAGAGGCCTGGATTTCAATACCAGCATATGGCTGTTTCTTGACTCACCCATCAGAACAAATCTCATCTACACATGGGAAACATGCACGTTGGAGCTGTGTCAAAGCCTCTGTTTAGGAGAACCCTTCAGGGCCCCAGGGCCACCGATTCATTCCAAGGTCTCCATAGACACAAAAACATATTAGGACACATCCACAGGAGAGTCCATTTCAACTCAGCCTCCTCGGTTGCCCCCCACATCCAGCAGATCTAACCTGTCTTGTTGCTTGGAGACCATTGGAATGCGAGGTGGGCTACCCAGCCATCCATCCTTAGAACCCTGCTCGGAATCGTTGGCCTGGAGCCAACCAACAGGTCTCAATTGTCCTGCAGAAGAATCTTTGCAGTTTGGAGCTTCTCACAACTCCCATCGTGGGAAAACCCCCATGTCCTCGTGATCCAACCCCCTTCAAGAAAGGGCCATCAGGGCAGAAAGTCCAACCTGAGCGATCGTCTGATCCTTGCCCTGACTTCAGATGCACGAGATCTCTATTGAGGTCTGTAGATTGTGCCTGCCATATCCTCACCCAGACACCTAGGCCTAGCTTGGTTTCTCAGACTCCGTCCTCAGACTACTGGCCCACAAGCCCTCCAGTTGGGCAATCCAGAACTACAATGCCGCACTCTGCCTGCCCTAAAGAAGTAAAATATTGCCCTCAGGGCTACCCCGAAACCGCAAATGAGGATCAACCTGCACGCCATTCGGCTGTACCCCAACATATAGGCTGACCTGGGCACTATTTCCCCTTCTGACCCAGCCTGAGCCTGGACCTCCTGGTCCCACCCAGACAGCTGGCCGCACACTGAGCACATCGGACCCGCCATGGCCTTAGGTCGTCATCTCTTCCCAACTGCGGTTTTCAGGCTCCAGAACCTAGACCTTATCTCCAACCACTGCCCAGGGTTGAAAATGATGCAGAAATCAGAACTCTTTACCCATGGCAAGAAACCTTGTGGTTGGCATGTTGTCCAACGTTCAGTGTAGTTGAAACAAGCGTGGCCCATGAGGCCCAGCCCATGCTTGCGGGCCACATTGCTCACAAACACACATTGTGACCCTCAGCCTGAGCCCAGTCCTCAGGTAAGGCCTCTCAGGGCCTATATGAAGAGACAGCATATTGGGCTTGCCATGCCCCTAGGCCCCAATTTTTTAACATAGTTCGGGTTGTCCCTTCACTCTTCCCCAGGGCTCTGCTTTGGAATTCCTCTTTTGGTGGGACACCTGAGGTAACAAACCTGAAAGGAGTCCTCCCATCCCACAGATGGACGAAAAACAATTGGGATCGGGCCAAATCCACAGAGAGGAAGATTCGTCCATGGCCCATGAGACCTCCCCAACATTCCACGGCCATGGCTGAAACAAAAGTCAGAGACAAAAGCCTGAGCGAGCGCCTCAGACTCGCTCATTCTTCATATCCTGAAGAGTTCTTCTCATGGTTTGTAGATCGGGCGTGCCATACCTACGTCCCCAAACTTAAGCTGAGTTTGTGTTTTCAGTCTTCTGTCCTCAAAGTCCTGGGCCACACTCCCTCCAGGCTGGGGCCCCTGGAGCCACACATTACGACTGCCCCCACCCAATCCATGGGAATTCTGCCCGTTCCATTGTCAAAAATCGTACAAATTAGGAGAACCCTCCAAAGTCCATGAGGCCATCCCAATAGTGTAGGTCGCCCGGGACAAAAAAGGGCGGTTGATACCGGCTGAGCATCTACCTCCACTCATCTACCTCCACTCATACCAGGAAGATTGAACCAGACAGGACCCGAGGCCATTATCGGATCCATTGCTTTGGTTTACAGGCATGTCTCCTCAAAAGCCTGGATTCCAATACCAGCAGAGGGGATTTCCTGAGGCACCCATCAGAACAAATCTCGTCTCCACAAGGAAACTTGTGCATGGGAGCTAAGCCAAAGCTTAGGAGAATACTTCAGGGTCCCGGTGCCACCTCCCCATTCCAAGGCCCTCATGGACACAAACACACGTTAGGACCCATCCTCTGGAAAGTGCATTTCAACTCAGCCACCCCGGTTGCTCCCGCAGGTCCATTAGATCTAAACTGTCTTGTTGCTAGGAGACAATTGGAAGGTGAGGCGGACTTCCCAGGCATCCATTCTCGAACGGTGCTCTGGAGTCATTCCATATGGGATGTCCTGGAGCTGTCCAACAGGTCTCAATTGTCCCGCAGAAGGAATCCTTGAAGGGGGCATCCCACATCTCCCAACGTGGAAATCCTCCATGGTCTCGAGATTCCGCTCCCTTCATGAAGGGGCCGTCATGCACAGAAACTCCAACCTGAGCCAACGTCGGATCCTCGACCTGACTTCAGATGCATGAGATATTGGTTCACATCTGCAGGGGGTACCTGCCGTGCCCTCACCCTGAATCCGAAGTCTAGCTTGTGTTCTCAGACTTCCGTCCTCACTCTCCTGGCCCCGATGCCCTCAAGTTTGGCAATTCCGGACCGACAATGAGGCACTCTGCCTGCCCTCTAGAAAAAATATATTGCCTAATGAGCAGCCCAGGCAGCTTAAATGAGGATAAACCTACACGGCACTCGAATGTACCCAAATTATATAGTCTAATCTGGGCACTAATGCACTGTCTGACACAACCTGAGCCCGGACCTGCTGACCAACACCCAGACAGCTGACCGCACGCTGAGCACATCAGACCCGCCATGGCCTTAGGTCATCATCTCTTCCCTACCTCAGTTTTCAGGCTTCAGAACCTAGACCTTATCTCCAATCACTGCCCACGGGTGACTGTGATGCAGAAATCAGAACACTTCCTGACCCATGGTAAGAAAACTTGTGGTTGGCATGTTGTCCAACGTTCAGTGTAGGAGAAACCAGCATTCACCCTGAGGCCCCGCCCATTCTTGAGTGCGGCGAGAGCATAAACACGCATTGTGACCTCAGCGTGAGTCCTGTCCTCTAGTAAGTCCTCTCAGTGGCTGGACCATTAGATGTCATAATGGGCTTGACATGTCCCTAGTCCCCAATTTTTAACCAGATTTCTGGTTGTCCAGTCGCCCCACCCCAGGGCTCTACTCTGGAATCCCTCATTTGGTGGGACATCTGAGGTTGAAAAACAAAATGAAACAAATCGACAACAACAACAAAACGGCCTTCTTCCATCCCCAGAATGACCCCAAACTCTTTGGACGGGACCGAACCCCCAGAGAGTAAGACTCGTCCATTTCCCATGAAGTCACCCGGCAATTTCACGACCATGAGTGACACGATATCCAGAGACAAAAACTTGAGCAAGAGCCTCACACTCGCCCTTTTTTCATATCCCGAAGTGTTCTCCTCATGGTCTGTAGATCAGTCCTGACATACCTATGACCCAAAATATAAGCCGAGTTTGTGTTTTCAGACAACTGTCCAAACAGCTCTGGCCTACACACCCTACAGGCTCAGGGCCTGGAGCCAAACCTGAGGACTGTACTTGCCCTCTCCAAGGGAATTGTATGTGCCCATTCCAATGGCCACAACCCTACTAGTAGGATAACCTCCAAAGTCCCTGAGGCCATCCCAATAGTTGTGGCTTCCCAGGACAAACAGGGGCAATCTGAGCCCATCTGAGCACCTACCTGCACTCAGACCCGTAGACTGATGTCCCCAGAGGTAAAAAGGAACGAACAGGCACCTAGGCACTAATCGGATCCATTGCTTTGGTTTCCAGGCATCTCTCCTCAGAGGCCTGGATTTCAATACCAGCATATGGCTGTTTCTTGACTCACCCATCAGAACAAATCTCATCTACACATGGGAAACATGCACGTTGGAGCTGTGTCAAAGCCTCTGTTTAGGAGAACCCTTCAGGGCCCCAGGGCCACCGATTCATTCCAAGGTCTCCATAGACACAAAAACATATTAGGACACATCCACAGGAGAGTCCATTTCAACTCAGCCTCCTCGGTTGCCCCCCACATCCAGCAGATCTAACCTGTCTTGTTGCTTGGAGACCATTGGAATGCGAGGTGGGCTACCCAGCCATCCATCCTTAGAACCCTGCTCGGAATCGTTGGCCTGGAGCCAACCAACAGGTCTCAATTGTCCTGCAGAAGAATCTTTGCAGTTTGGAGCTTCTCACAACTCCCATCGTGGGAAAACCCCCAAGTCTTCGTGATCCAACCCCCTTCAAGAAAGGGCCATCAGGGCAGAAAGTCCAACCTGAGCGATCGTCTGATCCTTGCCCTGACTTCAGATGCACGAGATCTCTATTGAGGTCTGTAGATTGTGCCTGCCATATCCTCACCCAGAAACCTAGGCCTAGCTTGGTTTCTCAGACTCCGTCCTCAGACTACTGGCCCACAAGCCCTCCAGTTGGGCAATCCAGAACTACAATGCCGCACTCTGCCTGCCCTAAAGAAGTAAAATATTGCCCTCAGGGCTACCCCGAAACCGCAAATGAGGATCAACCTGCACGCCATTCGGCTGTACCCCAACATATAGGCTGACCTGGGCACTATTTCCCCTTCTGACCCAGCCTGAGCCTGGACCTCCTGGTCCCACCCAGACAGCTGGCCGCACACTGAGCACATCGGACCCGCCATGGCCTTAGGTCGTCATCTCTTCCCAACTGCGGTTTTCAGGCTCCAGAACCTAGACCTTATCTCCAACCACTGCCCAGGGTTGAAAATGATGCAGAAATCAGAACTCTTTACCCATGGCAAGAAACCTTGTGGTTGGCATGTTGTCCAACGTTCAGTGTAGTTGAAACAAGCGTGGCCCATGAGGCCCAGCCCATGCTTGCGGGCCACATTGCTCACAAACACACATTGTGACCCTCAGCCTGAGCCCAGTCCTCAGGTAAGGCCTCTCAGGGCCTATATGAAGAGACAGCATATTGGGCTTGCCATGCCCCTAGGCCCCAATTTTTTAACATAGTTCGGGTTGTCCCTTCACTCTTCCCCAGGGCTCTGCTTTGGAATTCCTCTTTTGGTGGGACACCTGAGGTAACAAACCTGAAAGGAGTCCTCCCATCCCACAGATGGACGAAAAACAATTGGGATCGGGCCAAATCCACAGAGAGGAAGATTCGTCCATGGCCCATGAGACCTCCCCAACATTCCACGGCCATGGCTGAAACAAAAGTCAGAGACAAAAGCCTGAGCGAGCGCCTCAGACTCGCTCATTCTTCATATCCTGAAGAGTTCTTCTCATGGTTTGTAGATCGGGCGTGCCATACCTACGTCCCCAAACTTAAGCTGAGTTTGTGTTTTCAGTCTTCTGTCCTCAAAGTCCTGGGCCACACTCCCTCCAGGCTGGGGCCCCTGGAGCCACACATTACGACTGCCCCCACCCAATCCATGGGAATTCTGCCCGTTCCATTGTCAAAAATCGTACAAATTAGGAGAACCCTCCAAAGTCCATGAGGCCATCCCAATAGTGTAGGTCGCCCGGGACAAAAAAGGGCGGTTGATACCGGCTGAGCATCTACCTCCACTCATCTACCTCCACTCATACCAGGAAGATTGAACCAGACAGGACCCGAGGCCATTATCGGATCCATTGCTTTGGTTTACAGGCATGTCTCCTCAAAAGCCTGGATTCCAATACCAGCAGAGGGGATTTCCTGAGGCACCCATCAGAACAAATCTCGTCTCCACAAGGAAACTTGTGCATGGGAGCTAAGCCAAAGCTTAGGAGAATACTTCAGGGTCCCGGTGCCACCTCCCCATTCCAAGGCCCTCATGGACACAAACACACGTTAGGACCCATCCTCTGGAAAGTGCATTTCAACTCAGCCACCCCGGTTGCTCCCGCAGGTCCATTAGATCTAAACTGTCTTGTTGCTAGGAGACAATTGGAAGGTGAGGCGGACTTCCCAGGCATCCATCCTCGAACGGTGCTCTGGAGTCATTCCATATGGGATGTCCTGGAGCTGTCCAACAGGTCTCAATTGTCCCGCAGAAGGAATCCTTGAAGGGGGCATCCCACATCTCCCAACGTGGAAATCCTCCATGGTCTCGAGATTCCGCTCCCTTCATGAAGGGGCCGTCATGCACAGAAACTCCAACCTGAGCCAACGTCGGATCCTCGACCTGACTTCAGATGCATGAGATATTGGTTCACATCTGCAGGGGGTACCTGCCGTGCCCTCACCCTGAATCCGAAGTCTAGCTTGTGTTCTCAGACTTCCGTCCTCACTCTCCTGGCCCCGATGCCCTCAAGTTTGGCAATTCCGGACCGACAATGAGGCACTCTGCCTGCCCTCTAGAAAAAATATATTGCCTAATGAGCAGCCCAGGCAGCTTAAATGAGGATAAACCTACACGGCACTCGAATGTACCCAAATTATATAGTCTAATCTGGGCACTAATGCACTGTCTGACACAACCTGAGCCCGGACCTGCTGACCAACACCCAGACAGCTGACCGCACGCTGAGCACATCAGACCCGCCATGGCCTTAGGTCATCATCTCTTCCCTACCTCAGTTTTCAGGCTTCAGAACCTAGACCTTATCTCCAATCACTGCCCACGGGTGACTGTGATGCAGAAATCAGAACACTTCCTGACCCATGGTAAGAAAACTTGTGGTTGGCATGTTGTCCAACGTTCAGTGTAGGAGAAACCAGCATTCACCCTGAGGCCCCGCCCATTCTTGAGTGCGGCGAGAGCATAAACACGCATTGTGACCTCAGCGTGAGTCCTGTCCTCTAGTAAGTCCTCTCAGTGGCTGGACCATTAGATGTCATAATGGGCTTGACATGTCCCTAGTCCCCAATTTTTAACCAGATTTCTGGTTGTCCAGTCGCCCCACCCCAGGGCTCTACTCTGGAATCCCTCATTTGGTGGGACATCTGAGGTTGAAAAACAAAACGAAACAAATCAACAACAACAGTAAAAAAACGGACTTCTTCCATCCCCAGAATGACCCCAAACTCTTTGGACGGGACCGAACCCCCAGAGAGTAAGACTCGTCCATTTCCCATGAAGTCACCCGGCATTTTCACGACCATGAGTGACACGATATCCAGAGACAAAAACTTGAGCAAGAGCCTCACACTCGCCCTTTTTTCATATCCCAAAGTGTTCTCCTCATGGTCTGTAGATCAGTCCTGACATACCTATGACCCAAAACATAAGCCGAGTTTGTGTTTTCAGACAACTGTCCAAACAGCTCTGGCCTACACACCCTACAGGCTCAGGGCCCTGGAGCCAAACCTGAGGACTGTACTTGCCCTCTACAAGGGAATTGTATGTGCCCATTCCAATGGCCACAACCCTACTAGTAGGATAACCTCCAAAGTCCCTGAGGCCATCCCAATAGTTGTGGCTTCCCAGGACAAACAGGGGCAATCTGAGCCCATCTGAGCACCTACCTGCACTCAGACCCGTAGACTGATGTCCCCAGAGGTAAAAAGGAACGAACAGGCCCCTAGGCACTAATCGGATCCATTGCTTTGGTTTCCAGGCATCTCTCCTCAGAGGCCTGGATTTCAATACCAGCATATGGCTGTTTCTTGACTCACCCATCAGAACAAATCTCATCTACACATGGGAAACATGCACGTTGGAGCTGTGTCAAAGCCTCTGTTTAGAAGAACCCTTCAGGGCCCCAGGGCCACCGATTCATTCCAAGGTCTCCATAGACACAAAAACATATTAGGACACATCCACAGGAGAGTCCATTTCAACTCAGCCTCCTCGGTTGCCCCCCACATCCAGCAGATCTAACCTGTCTTGTTGCTTGGAGACAATTGGAATGCGAGTTGGGCTACCCAGCCATCCATCCTTAGAACCCTGCTCGGAATCGTTGGCCTGGAGCCAACCAACAGGTCTCAATTGTCCTGCAGAAGAATCTTTGCAGTTTGGAGCTTCTCACAACTCCCATCGTGGGAAAACCCCCATGTCCTCGTGATCCAACCCCCTTCAAGAAAGGGCCATCAGGGCAGAAAGTCCAACCTGAGCGATCGTCTGATCCTTGCCCTGACTTCAGATGCACGAGATCTCTATTGAGGTCTGTAGATTGTGCCTGCCATATCCTCACCCAGACACCTAGGCCTAGCTTGGTTTCTCAGACTCCGTCCTCAGACTACTGGCCCACAAGCCCTCCAGTTGGGCAATCCAGAACTACAATGCCGCACTCTGCCTGCCCTACAGAAGTAAAACATTGCCCTCAGGGCTACCGCGAAACCGCAAATGAGGATCAACCTGCACGCCATTCGGCTGTACCCCAACATATAGGCTGACCTGGGCACTATTTCCCCTTCTGACCCAGCCTGAGCCTGGACCTCCTGGTCCCACCCAGACAGCTGGCCGCACACTGAGCACATCGGACCCGCCATGGCCTTAGGTCGTCATCTCTTCCCAACTGCGGTTTTCAGGCTCCAGAACCTAGACCTTATCTCCAACCACTGCCCAGGGTTGAAAATGACGCAGAAATCAGAACTCTTTCCCCATGGCAAGAAACCTTGTGGTTGGCATGTTGTCCAACGTTCAGTGTAGTTGAAACAAGCGTGGCCCATGAGGCCCAGCCCATGCTTGCGGGCCACATTGCTCACAAACACACATTGTGACCCTCAGCCTGAGCCCAGTCCTCAGGTAAGGCCTCTCAGGGCCTATATGAAGAGACAGCATATTGGGCTTGCCATGCCCCTAGGCCCCAATTTTTTAACATAGTTCGGGTTGTCCCTTCACTCTTCCCCAGGGCTCTGCTTTGGAATTCCTCTTTTGGTGGGACACCTGAGGTAACAAACCTGAAAGGAGTCCTCCCATCCCACAGATGGACGAAAAACAATTGGGATCGGGCCAAATCCACAGAGAGGAAGATTCGTCCATGGCCCATGAGACCTCCCCAACATTCCACGGCCATGGCTGAAACAAAAGTCAGAGACAAAAGCCTGAGCGAGCGCCTCAGACTCGCTCATTCTTCATATCCTGAAGAGTTCTTCTCATGGTTTGTAGATCGGGCGTGCCATACCTACGTCCCCAAACTTAAGCTGAGTTTGTGTTTTCAGTCTTCTGTCCTCAAAGTCCTGGGCCACACTCCCTCCAGGCTGGGGCCCCTGGAGCCACACATTACGACTGCCCCCACCCAATCCATGGGAATTCTGCCCGTTCCATTGTCAAAAATCGTACAAATTAGGAGAACCCTCCAAAGTCCATGAGGCCATCCCAATAGTGTAGGTCGCCCGGGACAAAAAAGGGCGGTTGATACCGGCTGAGCATCTACCTCCACTCATCTACCTCCACTCATACCAGGAAGATTGAACCAGACAGGACCCGAGGCCATTATCGGATCCATTGCTTTGGTTTACAGGCATGTCTCCTCAAAAGCCTGGATTCCAATACCAGCAGAGGGGATTTCCTGAGGCACCCATCAGAACAAATCTCGTCTCCACAAGGAAACTTGTGCATGGGAGCTAAGCCAAAGCTTAGGAGAATACTTCAGGGTCCCGGTGCCACCTCCCCATTCCAAGGCCCTCATGGACACAAACACACGTTAGGACCCATCCTCTGGAAAGTGCATTTCAACTCAGCCACCCCGGTTGCTCCCGCAGGTCCATTAGATCTAAACTGTCTTGTTGCTAGGAGACAATTGGAAGGTGAGGCGGACTTCCCAGGCATCCATCCTCGAACGGTGCTCTGGAGTCATTCCATATGGGATGTCCTGGAGCTGTCCAACAGGTCTCAATTGTCCCGCAGAAGGAATCCTTGAAGGGGGCATCCCACATCTCCCAACGTGGAAATCCTCCATGGTCTCGAGATTCCGCTCCCTTCATGAAGGGGCCGTCATGTACAGAAACTCCAACCTGAGCCAACGTCGGATCCTCGACCTGACTTCAGATGCATGAGATATTGGTTCACATCTGCAGGGGGTACCTGCCGTGCCCTCACCCTGAATCCGAAGTCTAGCTTGTGTTCTCAGACTTCCGTCCTCACTCTCCTGGCCCCGATGCCCTCAAGTTTGGCAATTCCGGACCGACAATGAGGCACTCTGCCTGCCCTCTAGAAAAAATATATTGCCTAATGAGCAGCCCAGGCAGCTTAAATGAGGATAAACCTACACGGCACTCGAATGTACCCAAATTATATAGTCTAATCTGGGCACTAATGCACTGTCTGACACAACCTGAGCCCGGACCTGCTGACCAACACCCAGACAGCTGACCGCACGCTGAGCACATCAGACCCGCCATGGCCTTAGGTCATCATCTCTTCCCTACCTCAGTTTTCAGGCTTCAGAACCTAGACCTTATCTCCAATCACTGCCCACGGGTGACTGTGATGCAGAGCAGAAATCAGAACACTTCCTGACCCATGGTAAGAAAACTTGTGGTTGGCATGTTGTCCAACGTTCAGTGTAGGAGAAACCAGCATTCACCCTGAGGCCCCGCCCATTCTTGAGTGCGGCGAGAGCATAAACACGCATTGTGACCTCAGCGTGAGTCCTGTCCTCTAGTAAGTCCTCTCAGTGGCTGGACCATTAGATGTCATAATGGGCTTGACATGTCCCTAGTCCCCAATTTTTAACCAGATTTCTGGTTGTCCAGTCGCCCCACCCCAGGGCTCTACTCTGGAATCCCTCATTTGGTGGGACATCTGAGGTTGAAAAACAAAATGAAACAAATCGACAACAACAACAAAACGGACTTCTTCCATCCCCAGAATGACCCCAAACTCTTTGGACGGGACCGAACCCCAGAGAGTAAGACTCGTCCATTTCCCATGAAGTCACCCGGCAATTTCACGACCATGAGTGACACGATATCCAGAGACAAAAACTTGAGCAAGAGCCTCACACTCGCCCTTTTTTCATATCCCGAAGTGTTCTCCTCATGGTCTGTAGATCAGTCCTGACATACCTATGACCCAAAACATAAGCCGAGTTTGTGTTTTCAGACAACTGTCCAACAGCTCTGGCCTACACACCCTACAGGCTCAGGGCCCTGGAGCCAAACCTGAGGACTGTACTTGCCCTCTCCAAGGGAATTGTATGTGCCCATTCCAATGGCCACAACCCTACTAGTAGGATAACCTCCAAAGTCCCTGAGGCCATCCCAATAGTTGTGGCTTCCCAGGACAAACAGGGGCAATCTGAGCCCATCTGAGCACCTACCTGCACTCAGACCCGTAGACTGATGTCCCCAGAGGTAAAAAGGAACGAACAGGCACCTAGGCACTAATCGGATCCATTGCTTTGGTTTCCAGGCATCTCTCCTCAGAGGCCTGGATTTCAATACCAGCATATGGCTGTTTCTTGACTCACCCATCAGAACAAATCTCATCTACACATGGAAACATGCACGTTGGAGCTGTGTCAAAGCCTCTGTTTAGGAGAACCCTTCAGGGCCCCAGGGCCACCGATTCATTCCAAGGTCTCCATAGACACAAAAACATATTAGGACACATCCACAGGAGAGTCCATTTCAACTCAGCCTCCTCGGTTGCCCCCCACATCCAGCAGATCTAACCTGTCTTGTTGCTTGGAGACCATTGGAATGCGAGGTGGGCTACCCAGCCATCCATCCTTAGAACCCTGCTCGGAATCGTTGGCCTGGAGCCAACCAACAGGTCTCAATTGTCCTGCAGAAGAATCTTTGCAGTTTGGAGCTTCTCACAACTCCCATCGTGGGAAAACCCCCATGTCCTCGTGATCCAACCCCCTTCAAGAAAGGGCCATCAGGGCAGAAAGTCCAACCTGAGCGATCGTCTGATCCTTGCCCTGACTTCAGATGCACGAGATCTCTATTGAAGTCTGTAGATTGTGCCTGCCATATCCTCACCCAGACACCTAGGCCTAGCTTGGTTTCTCAGACTCCGTCCTCAGACTACTGGCCCACAAGCCCTCCAGTTGGGCAATCCAGAACTACAATGCCGCACTCTGCCTGCCCTACAGAAGTAAAACATTGCCCTCAGGGCTACCGCGAAACCGCAAATGAGGATCAACCTGCACGCCATTCGGCTGTACACCAACATATAGGCTGACCTGGGCACTATTTCCCCTTCTGACCCAGCCTGAGCCTGGACCTCCTGGTCCCACCCAGACAGCTGGCCGCACACTGAGCACATCGGACCCGCCATGGCCTTAGGTCGTCATCTCTTCCCAACTGCGGTTTTCAGGCTCCAGAACCTAGACCTTATCTCCAACCACTGCCCAGGGTTGAAAATGATGCAGAAATCAGAACTCTTTACCATGGCAAGAAACCTTGTGGTTGGCATGTTGTCCAACGTTCAGTGTAGTTGAAACAAGCGTGGCCCATGAGGCCCAGCCCATGCTTGCGGGCCACATTGCTCACAAACACACATTGTGACCCTCAGCCTGAGCCCAGTCCTCAGGTAAGGCCTCTCAGGGCCTATATGAAGAGACAGCATATTGGGCTTGCCATGCCCCTAGGCCCCAATTTTTTAACATAGTTCGGTTTGTCCCTTCACTCTTCCCCAGGGCTCTGCTTTGGAATTCCTCTTTTGGTGGGACACCTGAGGTAACAAACCTGAAAGGAGTCCTCCCATCCCACAGATGGACGAAAAACAATTGGGATCGGGCCAAATCCACAGAGAGGAAGATTCGTCCATGGCCCATGAGACCTCCCCAACATTCCACGGCCATGGCTGAAACAAAAGTCAGAGACAAAAGCCTGAGCGAGCGCCTCAGACTCGCTCATTCTTCATATCCTGAAGAGTTCTTCTCATGGTTTGTAGATCGGGCGTGCCATACCTACGTCCCCAAACTTAAGCTGAGTTTGTGTTTTCAGTCTTCTGTCCTCAAAGTCCTGGCCACACTCCCTCCAGGCTGGGGCCCCTGGAGCCACACATTACGACTGCCCCCACCCAATCCATGGGAATTCTGCCCGTTCCATTGTCAAAAATCGTACAAATTAGGAGAACCCTCCAAAGTCCATGAGGCCATCCCAATAGTGTAGGTCGCCCGGGACAAAAACGGGCGGTTGATACCGGCTGAGCATCTACCTCCACTCATCTACCTCCACTCATACCAGGAAGATTGAACCAGACAGGACCCGAGGCCATTATCGGATCCATTGCTTTGGTTTACAGGCATGTCTCCTCAAAAGCCTGGATTCCAATACCAGCAGAGGGGATTTCCTGAGGCACCCATCAGAACAAATCTCGTCTCCACAAGGAAACTTGTGCATGGGAGCTAAGCCAAAGCTTAGGAGAATACTTCAGGGTCCCGGTGCCACCTCCCCATTCCAAGGCCCTCATGGACACAAACACACGTTAGGACCCATCCTCTGGAAAGTGCATTTCAACTCAGCCACCCCGGTTGCTCCCGCAGGTCCATTAGATCTAAACTGTCTTGTTGCTAGGAGACAATTGGAAGGTGAGGCGGACTTCCCAGGCATCCATCCTCGAACGGTGCTCTGGAGTCATTCCATATGGGATGTCCTGGAGCTGTCCAACAGGTCTCAATTGTCCCGCAGAAGGAATCCTTGAAGGGGGCATCCCACATCTCCCAACGTGGAAATCCTCCATGGTCTCGAGATTCCGCTCCCTTCATGAAGGGGCCGTCATGCACAGAAACTCCAACCTGAGCCAACGTCGGATCCTCGACCTGACTTCAGATGCATGAGATATTGGTTCAGATCTGCAGGGGGTACCTGCCGTGCCCTCACCCAGAATCCGAAGTCTAGCTTGTGTTCTCAGACTTCCGTCCTCACTCTCCTGGCCCCGATGCCCTCAAGTTTGGCAATTCCGGACCGACAATGAGGCACTCTGCCTGCCCTCTAGAAAAAATATATTGCCTAATGAGCAGCCCAGGCAGCTTAAATGAGGATAAACCTACACGGCACTCGAATGTACCCAAATTATATAGTCTAATCTGGGCACTAATGCACTGTCTGACACAACCTGAGCCCGGACCTGCTGACCAACACCCAGACAGCTGACCGCACGCTGAGCACATCAGACCCGCCATGGCCTTAGGTCATCATCTCTTCCCTACCTCAGTTTTCAGGCTTCAGAACCTAGACCTTATCTCCAATCACTGCCCACGGGTGACTGTGATGCAGAAATCAGAACACTTCCTGACCCATGGTAAGAAAACTTGTGGTTGGCATGTTGTCCAACGTTCAGTGTAGGAGAAACCAGCATTCACCCTGAGGCCCCGCCCATTCTTGAGTGCGGCGAGAGCATAAACACGCATTGTGACCTCAGCGTGAGTCCTGTCCTCTAGTAAGTCCTCTCAGTGGCTGGACCATTAGATGTCATAATGGGCTTGACATGTCCCTAGTCCCCAATTTTTAACCAGATTTCTGGTTGTCCAGTCGCCCCACCCCAGGGCTCTACTCTGGAATCCCTCATTTGGTGGGACATCTGAGGTTGAAAAACAAAACGAAACAAATCAACAACAACAGTAAAAAAACGGACTTCTTCCATCCCCAGAATGACCCCAAACTCTTTGGACGGGACCGAACCCCCAGAGAGTAAGACTCGTCCATTTCCCATGAAGTCACCCGGCATTTTCACGACCATGAGTGACACGATATCCAGAGACAAAAACTTGAGCAAGAGCCTCACACTCGCCCTTTTTTCATATCCCAAAGTGTTCTCCTCATGGTCTGTAGATCAGTCCTGACATACCTATGACCCAAAACATAAGCCGAGTTTGTGTTTTCAGACAACTGTCCAAACAGCTCTGGCCTACACACCCTACAGGCTCAGGGCCCTGGAGCCAAACCTGAGGACTGTACTTGCCCTCTCCAAGGGAATTGTATGTGCCCATTCCAATGGCCACAACCCTACTAGTAGGATAACCTCCAAAGTCCCTGAGGCCATCCCAATAGTTGTGGCTTCCCAGGACAAACAGGGGCAATCTGAGCCCATCTGAGCACCTACCTGCACTCAGACCCGTAGACTGATGTCCCCAGAGGTAAAAAGGAACGAACAGGCACCTAGGCACTAATCGGATCCATTGCTTTGGTTTCCAGGCATCTCTCCTCAGAGGCCTGGATTTCAATACCAGCATATGGCTGTTTCTTGACTCACCCATCAGAACAAATCTCATCTACACATGGGAAACATGCACGTTGGAGCTGTGTCAAAGCCTCTGTTTAGGAGAACCCTTCAGGGCCCCAGGGCCACCGATTCATTCCAAGGTCTCCATAGACACAAAAACATATTAGGACACATCCACAGGAGAGTCCATTTCAACTCAGCCTCCTCGGTTGCCCCCCACATCCAGCAGATCTAACCTGTCTTGTTGCTTGGAGACCATTGGAATGCGAGGTGGGCTACCCAGCCATCCATCCTTAGAACCCTGCTCGGAATCGTTGGCCTGGAGCCAACCAACAGGTCTCAATTGTCCTGCAGAAGAATCTTTGCAGTTTGGAGCTTCTCACAACTCCCATCGTGGGAAAACCCCCAAGTCTTCGTGATCCAACCCCCTTCAAGAAAGGGCCATCAGGGCAGAAAGTCCAACCTGAGCGATCGTCTGATCCTTGCCCTGACTTCAGATGCACGAGATCTCTATTGAGGTCTGTAGATTGTGCCTGCCATATCCTCACCCAGAAACCTAGGCCTAGCTTGGTTTCTCAGACTCCGTCCTCAGACTACTGGCCCACAAGCCCTCCAGTTGGGCAATCCAGAACTACAATGCCGCACTCTGCCTGCCCTAAAGAAGTAAAATATTGCCCTCAGGGCTACCCCGAAACCGCAAATGAGGATCAACCTGCACGCCATTCGGCTGTACACCAACATATAGGCTGACCTGGGCACTATTTCCCCTTCTGACCCAGCCTGAGCCTGGACCTCCTGGTCCCACCCAGACAGCTGGCCGCACACTGAGCACATCGGACCCGCCATGGCCTTAGGTCGTCATCTCTTCCCAACTGCGGTTTTCAGGCTCCAGAACCTAGACCTTATCTCCAACCACTGCCCAGGGTTGAAAATGATGCAGAAATCAGAACTCTTTCCCCATGGCAAGAAACCTTGTGGTTGGCATGTTGTCCAACGTTCAGTGTAGTTGAAACAAGCGTGGCCCATGAGGCCCAGCCCATGCTTGCGGGCCACATTGCTCACAAACACACATTGTGACCCTCAGCCTGAGCCCAGTCCTCAGGTAAGGCCTCTCAGGGCCTATATGAAGAGACAGCATATTGGGCTTGCCATGCCCCTAGGCCCCAATTTTTTAACATAGTTCGGGTTGTCCCTTCACTCTTCCCCAGGGCTCTGCTTTGGAATTCCTCTTTTGGTGGGACACCTGAGGTAACAAACCTGAAAGGAGTCCTCCCATCCCACAGATGGACGAAAAACAATTGGGATCGGGCCAAATCCACAGAGAGGAAGATTCGTCCATGGCCCATGAGACCTCCCCAACATTCCACGGCCATGGCTGAAACAAAAGTCAGAGACAAAAGCCTGAGCGAGCGCCTCAGACTCACTCATTCTTCATATCCTGAAGAGTTCTTCTCATGGTTTGTAGATCGGGCGTGCCATACCTACGTCCCCAAACTTAAGCTGAGTTTGTGTTTTCAGTCTTCTGTCCTCAAAGTCCTGGGCCACACTCCCTCCAGGCTGGGGCCCCTGGAGCCACACATTACGACTGCCCCCACCCAATCCATGGGAATTCTGCCCGTTCCATTGTCAAAAATCGTACAAATTAGGAGAACCCTCCAAAGTCCATGAGGCCATCCCAATAGTGTAGGTCGCCCGGGACAAAAAAGGGCGGTTGATACCGGCTGAGCATCTACCTCCACTCATCTACCTCCACTCATACCAGGAAGATTGAACCAGACAGGACCCGAGGCCATTATCGGATCCATTGCTTTGGTTTACAGGCATGTCTCCTCAAAAGCCTGGATTCCAATACCAGCAGAGGGGATTTCCTGAGGCACCCATCAGAACAAATCTCGTCTCCACAAGGAAACTTGTGCATGGGAGCTAAGCCAAAGCTTAGGAGAATACTTCAGGGTCCCGGTGCCACCTCCCCATTCCAAGGCCCTCATGGACACAAACACACGTTAGGACCCATCCTCTGGAAAGTGCATTTCAACTCAGCCACCCCGGTTGCTCCCGCAGGTCCATTAGATCTAAACTGTCTTGTTGCTAGGAGACAATTGGAAGGTGAGGCGGACTTCCCAGGCATCCATCCTCGAACGGTGCTCTGGAGTCATTCCATATGGGATGTCCTGGAGCTGTCCAACAGGTCTCAATTGTCCCGCAGAAGGAATCCTTGAAGGGGGCATCCCACATCTCCCAACGTGGAAATCCTCCATGGTCTCGAGATTCCGCTCCCTTCATGAAGGGGCCGTCATGCACAGAAACTCCAACCTGAGCCAACGTCGGATCCTCGACCTGACTTCAGATGCATGAGATATTGGTTCAGATCTGCAGGGGGTACCTGCCGTGCCCTCACCCAGAATCCGAAGTCTAGCTTGTGTTCTCAGACTTCCGTCCTCACTCTCCTGGCCCCGATGCCCTCAAGTTTGGCAATTCCGGACCGACAATGAGGCACTCTGCCTGCCCTCTAGAAAAAATATATTGCCTAATGAGCAGCCCAGGCAGCTTAAATGAGGATAAACCTACACGGCACTCGAATGTACCCAAATTATATAGTCTAATCTGGGCACTAATGCACTGTCTGACACAACCTGAGCCCGGACCTGCTGACCAACACCCAGACAGCTGACCGCACGCTGAGCACATCAGACCCGCCATGGCCTTAGGTCATCATCTCTTCCCTACCTCAGTTTTCAGGCTTCAGAACCTAGACCTTATCTCCAATCACTGCCCACGGGTGACTGTGATGCAGAAATCAGAACACTTCCTGACCCATGGTAAGAAAACTTGTGGTTGGCATGTTGTCCAACGTTCAGTGTAGGAGAAACCAGCATTCACCCTGAGGCCCCGCCCATTCTTGAGTGCGGCGAGAGCATAAACACGCATTGTGACCTCAGCGTGAGTCCTGTCCTCTAGTAAGTCCTCTCAGTGGCTGGACCATTAGATGTCATAATGGGCTTGACATGTCCCTAGTCCCCAATTTTTAACCAGATTTCTGGTTGTCCAGTCGCCCCACCCCAGGGCTCTACTCTGGAATCCCTCATTTGGTGGGACATCTGAGGTTGAAAAACAAAACGAAACAAATCAACAACAACAGTAAAAAAACGGACTTCTTCCATCCCCAGAATGACCCCAAACTCTTTGGACGGGACCGAACCCCCAGAGAGTAAGACTCGTCCATTTCCCATGAAGTCACCCGGCATTTTCACGACCATGAGTGACACGATATCCAGAGACAAAAACTTGAGCAAGAGCCTCACACTCGCCCTTTTTTCATATCCCAAAGTGTTCTCCTCATGGTCTGTAGATCAGTCCTGACATACCTATGACCCAAAACATAAGCCGAGTTTGTGTTTTCAGACAACTGTCCAAACAGCTCTGGCCTACACACCCTACAGGCTCAGGGCCCTGGAGCCAAACCTGAGGACTGTACTTGCCCTCTACAAGGGAATTGTATGTGCCCATTCCAATGGCCACAACCCTACTAGTAGGATAACCTCCAAAGTCCCTGAGGCCATCCCAATAGTTGTGGCTTCCCAGGACAAACAGGGGCAATCTGAGCCCATCTGAGCACCTACCTGCACTCAGACCCGTAGACTGATGTCCCCAGAGGTAAAAAGGAACGAACAGGCCCCTAGGCACTAATCGGATCCATTGCTTTGGTTTCCAGGCATCTCTCCTCAGAGGCCTGGATTTCAATACCAGCATATGGCTGTTTCTTGACTCACCCATCAGAACAAATCTCATCTACACATGGGAAACATGCACGTTGGAGCTGTGTCAAAGCCTCTGTTTAGAAGAACCCTTCAGGGCCCCAGGGCCACCGATTCATTCCAAGGTCTCCATAGACACAAAAACATATTAGGACACATCCACAGGAGAGTCCATTTCAACTCAGCCTCCTCGGTTGCCCCCCACATCCAGCAGATCTAACCTGTCTTGTTGCTTGGAGACAATTGGAATGCGAGTTGGGCTACCCAGCCATCCATCCTTAGAACCCTGCTCGGAATCGTTGGCCTGGAGCCAACCAACAGGTCTCAATTGTCCTGCAGAAGAATCTTTGCAGTTTGGAGCTTCTCACAACTCCCATCGTGGGAAAACCCCCATGTCCTCGTGATCCAACCCCCTTCAAGAAAGGGCCATCAGGGCAGAAAGTCCAACCTGAGCGATCGTCTGATCCTTGCCCTGACTTCAGATGCACGAGATCTCTATTGAGGTCTGTAGATTGTGCCTGCCATATCCTCACCCAGACACCTAGGCCTAGCTTGGTTTCTCAGACTCCGTCCTCAGACTACTGGCCCACAAGCCCTCCAGTTGGGCAATCCAGAACTACAATGCCGCACTCTGCCTGCCCTACAGAAGTAAAACATTGCCCTCAGGGCTACCGCGAAACCGCAAATGAGGATCAACCTGCACGCCATTCGGCTGTACCCCAACATATAGGCTGACCTGGGCACTATTTCCCCTTCTGACCCAGCCTGAGCCTGGACCTCCTGGTCCCACCCAGACAGCTGGCCGCACACTGAGCACATCGGACCCGCCATGGCCTTAGGTCGTCATCTCTTCCCAACTGCGGTTTTCAGGCTCCAGAACCTAGACCTTATCTCCAACCACTGCCCAGGGTTGAAAATGACGCAGAAATCAGAACTCTTTCCCCATGGCAAGAAACCTTGTGGTTGGCATGTTGTCCAACGTTCAGTGTAGTTGAAACAAGCGTGGCCCATGAGGCCCAGCCCATGCTTGCGGGCCACATTGCTCACAAACACACATTGTGACCCTCAGCCTGAGCCCAGTCCTCAGGTAAGGCCTCTCAGGGCCTATATGAAGAGACAGCATATTGGGCTTGCCATGCCCCTAGGCCCCAATTTTTTAACATAGTTCGGGTTGTCCCTTCACTCTTCCCCAGGGCTCTGCTTTGGAATTCCTCTTTTGGTGGGACACCTGAGGTAACAAACCTGAAAGGAGTCCTCCCATCCCACAGATGGACGAAAAACAATTGGGATCGGGCCAAATCCACAGAGAGGAAGATTCGTCCATGGCCCATGAGACCTCCCCAACATTCCACGGCCATGGCTGAAACAAAAGTCAGAGACAAAAGCCTGAGCGAGCGCCTCAGACTCGCTCATTCTTCATATCCTGAAGAGTTCTTCTCATGGTTTTTAGATCGGGCGTGCCATACCTACGTCCCCAAACTTAAGCTGAGTTTGTGTTTTCAGTCTTCTGTCCTCAAAGTCCTGGGCCACACTCCCTCCAGGCTGGGGCCCCTGGAGCCACACATTACGACTGCCCCCACCCAATCCATGGGAATTCTGCCCGTTCCATTGTCAAAAATCGTACAAATTAGGAGAACCCTCCAAAGTCCATGAGGCCATCCCAATAGTGTAGGTCGCCCGGGACAAAAAAGGGCGGTTGATACCGGCTGAGCATCTACCTCCACTCATCTACCTCCACTCATACCAGGAAGATTGAACCAGACAGGACCCGAGGCCATTATCGGATCCATTGCTTTGGTTTACAGGCATGTCTCCTCAAAAGCCTGGATTCCAATACCAGCAGAGGGGATTTCCTGAGGCACCCATCAGAACAAATCTCGTCTCCACAAGGAAACTTGTGCATCGGAGCTAAGCCAAAGCTTAGGAGAATACTTCAGGGTCCCGGTGCCACCTCCCCATTCCAAGGCCCTCATGGACACAAACACACTTTAGGACCCATCCTCTGGAAAGTGCATTTCAACTCAGCCACCCCGGTTGCTCCCGCAGGTCCATTAGATCTAAACTGTCTTGTTGCTAGGAGACAATTGGAAGGTGAGGCGGACTTCCCAGGCATCCATCCTCGAACGGTGCTCTGGAGTCATTCCATATGGGATGTCCTGGAGCTGTCCAACAGGTCTCAATTGTCCCGCAGAAGGAATCCTTGAAGGGGGCATCCCACATCTCCCAACGTGGAAATCCTCCATGGTCTCGAGATTCCGCTCCCTTCATGAAGGGGCCGTCATGCACAGAAACTCCAACCTGAGCCAACGTCGGATCCTCGACCTGACTTCAGATGCATGAGATATTGGTTCAGATCTGCAGGGGGTACCTGCCGTGCCCTCACCCAGAATCCGAAGTCTAGCTTGTGTTCTCAGACTTCCGTCCTCACTCTCCTGGCCCCGATGCCCTCAAGTTTGGCAATTCCGGACCGACAATGAGGCACTCTGCCTGCCCTCTAGAAAAAATATATTGCCTAATGAGCAGCCCAGGCAGCTTAAATGAGGATAAACCTACACGGCACTCGAATGTACCCAAATTATATAGTCTAATCTGGGCACTAATGCACTGTCTGACACAACCTGATCCCGGACCTGCTGACCAACACCCAGACAGCTGACCGCACGCTGAGCACATCAGACCCGCCATGGCCTTAGGTCATCATCTCTTCCCTACCTCAGTTTTCAGGCTTCAGAACCTAGACCTTATCTCCAATCACTGCCCACGGGTGACTGTGATGCAGAAATCAGAACACTTCCTGACCCATGGTAAGAAAACTTGTGGTTGGCATGTTGTCCAACGTTCAGTGTAGGAGAAACCAGCATTCACCCTGAGGCCCCGCCCATTCTTGAGTGCGGCGAGAGCATAAACACGCATTGTGACCTCAGCGTGAGTCCTGTCCTCTAGTAAGTCCTCTCAGTGGCTGGACCATTAGATGTCATAATGGGCTTGACATGTCCCTAGTCCCCAATTTTTAACCAGATTTCTGGTTGTCCAGTCGCCCCACCCCAGGGCTCTACTCTGGAATCCCTCATTTGGTGGGACATCTGAGGTTGAAAAACAAAACGAAACAAATCAACAACAACAGTAAAAAAACGGACTTCTTCCATCCCCAGAATGACCCCAAACTCTTTGGACGGGACCGAACCCCCAGAGAGTAAGACTCGTCCATTTCCCATGAAGTCACCCGGCATTTTCACGACCATGAGTGACACGATATCCAGAGACAAAAACTTGAGCAAGAGCCTCACACTCGCCCTTTTTTCATATCCCAAAGTGTTCTCCTCATGGTCTGTAGATCAGTCCTGACATACCTATGACCCAAAACATAAGCCGAGTTTGTGTTTTCAGACAACTGTCCAAACAGCTCTGGCCTACACACCCTACAGGCTCAGGGCCCTGGAGCCAAACCTGAGGACTGTACTTGCCCTCTACAAGGGAATTGTATGTGCCCATTCCAATGGCCACAACCCTACTAGTAGGATAACCTCCAAAGTCCCTGAGGCCATCCCAATAGTTGTGGCTTCCCAGGACAAACAGGGGCAATCTGAGCCCATCTGAGCACCTACCTGCACTCAGACCCGTAGACTGATGTCCCCAGAGGTAAAAAGGAACGAACAGGCCCCTAGGCACTAATCGGATCCATTGCTTTGGTTTCCAGGCATCTCTCCTCAGAGGCCTGGATTTCAATACCAGCATATGGCTGTTTCTTGACTCACCCATCAGAACAAATCTCATCTACACATGGGAAACATGCACGTTGGAGCTGTGTCAAAGCCTCTGTTTAGAAGAACCCTTCAGGGCCCCAGGGCCACCGATTCATTCCAAGGTCTCCATAGACACAAAAACATATTAGGACACATCCACAGGAGAGTCCATTTCAACTCAGCCTCCTCGGTTGCCCCCCACATCCAGCAGATCTAACCTGTCTTGTTGCTTGGAGACAATTGGAATGCGAGTTGGGCTACCCAGCCATCCATCCTTAGAACCCTGCTCGGAATCGTTGGCCTGGAGCCAACCAACAGGTCTCAATTGTCCTGCAGAAGAATCTTTGCAGTTTGGAGCTTCTCACAAATCCCATCGTGGGAAAACCCCCATGTCCTCGTGATCCAACCCCCTTCAAGAAAGGGCCATCAGGGCAGAAAGTCCAACCTGAGCGATCGTCTGATCCTTGCCCTGACTTCAGATGCACGAGATCTCTATTGAGGTCTGTAGATTGTGCCTGCCATATCCTCACCCAGACACCTAGGCCTAGCTTGGTTTCTCAGACTCCGTCCTCAGACTACTGGCCCACAAGCCCTCCAGTTGGGCAATCCAGAACTACAATGCCGCACTCTGCCTGCCCTACAGAAGTAAAACATTGCCCTCAGGGCTACCGCGAAACCGCAAATGAGGATCAACCTGCACGCCATTCGGCTGTACCCCAACATATAGGCTGACCTGGGCACTATTTCCCCTTCTGACCCAGCCTGAGCCTGGACCTCCTGGTCCCACCCAGACAGCTGGCCGCACACTGAGCACATCGGACCCGCCATGGCCTTAGGTCGTCATCTCTTCCCAACTGCGGTTTTCAGGCTCCAGAACCTAGACCTTATCTCCAACCACTGCCCAGGGTTGAAAATGATGCAGAAATCAGAACTCTTTCCCCATGGCAAGAAACCTTGTGGTTGGCATGTTGTCCAACGTTCAGTGTAGTTGAAACAAGCGTGGCCCATGAGGCCCAGCCCATGCTTGCGGGCCACATTGCTCACAAACACACATTGTGACCCTCAGCCTGAGCCCAGTCCTCAGGTAAGGCCTCTCAGGGCCTATATGAAGAGACAGCATATTGGGCTTGGCATGCCCCTAGGCCCCAATTTTTTAACATAGTTCGGGTTGTCCCTTCACTCTTCCCCAGGGCTCTGCTTTGGAATTCCTCTTTTGGTGGGACACCTGAGGTAACAAACCTGAAAGGAGTCCTCCCATCCCACAGATGGACGAAAAACAATTGGGATCGGGCCAAATCCACAGAGAGGAAGATTCGTCCATGGCCCATGAGACCTCCCCAACATTCCACGGCCATGGCTGAAACAAAAGTCAGAGACAAAAGCCTGAGCGAGCGCCTCAGACTCGCTCATTCTTCATATCCTGAAGAGTTCTTCTCATGGTTTGTAGATCGGGCGTGCCATACCTACGTCCCCAAACTTAAGCTGAGTTTGTGTTTTCAGTCTTCTGTCCTCAAAGTCCTGGGCCACACTCCCTCCAGGCTGGGGCCCCTGGAGCCACACATTACGACTGCCCCCACCCAATCCATGGGAATTCTGCCCGTTCCATTGTCAAAAATCGTACAAATTAGGAGAACCCTCCAAAGTCCATGAGGCCATCCCAATAGTGTAGGTCGCCCGGGACAAAAAAGGGCGGTTGATACCGGCTGAGCATCTACCTCCACTCATCTACCTCCACTCATACCAGGAAGATTGAACCAGACAGGACCCGAGGCCATTATCGGATCCATTGCTTTGGTTTACAGGCATGTCTCCTCAAAAGCCTGGATTCCAATACCAGCAGAGGGGATTTCCTGAGGCACCCATCAGAACAAATCTCGTCTCCACAAGGAAACTTGTGCATGGGAGCTAAGCCAAAGCTTAGGAGAATACTTCAGGGTCCCGGTGCCACCTCCCCATTCCAAGGCCCTCATGGACACAAACACACGTTAGGACCCATCCTCTGGAAAGTGCATTTCAACTCAGCCACCCCGGTTGCTCCCGCAGGTCCATTAGATCTAAACTGTCTTGTTGCTAGGAGACAATTGGAAGGTGAGGCGGACTTCCCAGGCATCCATCCTCGAACGGTGCTCTGGAGTCATTCCATATGGGATGTCCTGGAGCTGTCCAACAGGTCTCAATTGTCCCGCAGAAGGAATCCTTGAAGGGGGCATCCCACATCTCCCAACGTGGAAATCCTCCATGGTCTCGAGATTCCGCTCCCTTCATGAAGGGGCCGTCATGCACAGAAACTCCAACCTGAGCCAACGTCGGATCCTCGACCTGACTTCAGATGCATGAGATATTGGTTCAGATCTGCAGGGGGTACCTGCCGTGCCCTCACCCAGAATCCGAAGTCTAGCTTGTGTTCTCAGACTTCCGTCCTCACTCTCCTGGCCCCGATGCCCTCAAGTTTGGCAATTCCGGACCGACAATGAGGCACTCTGCCTGCCCTCTAGAAAAAATATATTGCCTAATGAGCAGCCCAGGCAGCTTAAATGAGGATAAACCTACACGGCACTCGAATGTACCCAAATTATATAGTCTAATCTGGGCACTAATGCACTGTCTGACACAACCTGAGCCCGGACCTGCTGACCAACACCCAGACAGCTGACCGCACGCTGAGCACATCAGACCCGCCATGGCCTTAGGTCATCATCTCTTCCCTACCTCAGTTTTCAGGCTTCAGAACCTAGACCTTATCTCCAATCACTGCCCACGGGTGACTGTGATGCAGAAATCAGAACACTTCCTGACCCATGGTAAGAAAACTTGTGGTTGGCATGTTGTCCAACGTTCAGTGTAGGAGAAACCAGCATTCACCCTGAGGCCCCGCCCATTCTTGAGTGCGGCGAGAGCATAAACACGCATTGTGACCTCAGCGTGAGTCCTGTCCTCTAGTAAGTCCTCTCAGTGGCTGGACCATTAGATGTCATAATGGGCTTGACATGTCCCTAGTCCCCAATTTTTAACCAGATTTCTGGTTGTCCAGTCGCCCCACCCCAGGGCTCTACTCTGGAATCCCTCATTTGGTGGGACATCTGAGGTTGAAAAACAAAACGAAACAAATCAACAACAACAGTAAAAAAACGGACTTCTTCCATCCCCAGAATGACCCCAAACTCTTTGGACGGGACCGAACCCCCAGAGAGTAAGACTCGTCCATTTCCCATGAAGTCACCCGGCATTTTCACGACCATGAGTGACACGATATCCAGAGACAAAAACTTGAGCAAGAGCCTCACACTCGCCCTTTTTTCATATCCCAAAGTGTTCTCCTCATGGTCTGTAGATCAGTCCTGACATACCTATGACCCAAAACATAAGCCGAGTTTGTGTTTTCAGACAACTGTCCAAACAGCTCTGGCCTACACACCCTACAGGCTCAGGGCCCTGGAGCCAAACCTGAGGACTGTACTTGCCCTCTACAAGGGAATTGTATGTGCCCATTCCAATGGCCACAACCCTACTAGTAGGATAACCTCCAAAGTCCCTGAGGCCATCCCAATAGTTGTGGCTTCCCAGGACAAACAGGGGCAATCTGAGCCCATCTGAGCACCTACCTGCACTCAGACCCGTAGACTGATGTCCCCAGAGGTAAAAAGGAACGAACAGGCCCCTAGGCACTAATCGGATCCATTGCTTTGGTTTCCAGGCATCTCTCCTCAGAGGCCTGGATTTCAATACCAGCATATGGCTGTTTCTTGACTCACCCATCAGAACAAATCTCATCTACACATGGGAAACATGCACGTTGGAGCTGTGTCAAAGCCTCTGTTTAGAAGAACCCTTCAGGGCCCCAGGGCCACCGATTCATTCCAAGGTCTCCATAGACACAAAAACATATTAGGACACATCCACAGGAGAGTCCATTTCAACTCAGCCTCCTCGGTTGCCCCCCACATCCAGCAGATCTAACCTGTCTTGTTGCTTGGAGACAATTGGAATGCGAGTTGGGCTACCCAGCCATCCATCCTTAGAACCCTGCTCGGAATCGTTGGCCTGGAGCCAACCAACAGGTCTCAATTGTCCTGCAGAAGAATCTTTGCAGTTTGGAGCTTCTCACAAATCCCATCGTGGGAAAACCCCCATGTCCTCGTGATCCAACCCCCTTCAAGAAAGGGCCATCAGGGCAGAAAGTCCAACCTGAGCGATCGTCTGATCCTTGCCCTGACTTCAGATGCACGAGATCTCTATTGAGGTCTGTAGATTGTGCCTGCCATATCCTCACCCAGACACCTAGGCCTAGCTTGGTTTCTCAGACTCCGTCCTCAGACTACTGGCCCACAAGCCCTCCAGTTGGGCAATCCAGAACTACAATGCCGCACTCTGCCTGCCCTACAGAAGTAAAACATTGCCCTCAGGGCTACCGCGAAACCGCAAATGAGGATCAACCTGCACGCCATTCGGCTGTACCCCAACATATAGGCTGACCTGGGCACTATTTCCCCTTCTGACCCAGCCTGAGCCTGGACCTCCTGGTCCCACCCAGACAGCTGGCCGCACACTGAGCACATCGGACCCGCCATGGCCTTAGGTCGTCATCTCTTCCCAACTGCGGTTTTCAGGCTCCAGAACCTAGACCTTATCTCCAACCACTGCCCAGGGTTGAAAATGATGCAGAAATCAGAACTCTTTCCCCATGGCAAGAAACCTTGTGGTTGGCATGTTGTCCAACGTTCAGTGTAGTTGAAACAAGCGTGGCCCATGAGGCCCAGCCCATGCTTGCGGGCCACATTGCTCACAAACACACATTGTGACCCTCAGCCTGAGCCCAGTCCTCAGGTAAGGCCTCTCAGGGCCTATATGAAGAGACAGCATATTGGGCTTGGCATGCCCCTAGGCCCCAATTTTTTAACATAGTTCGGGTTGTCCCTTCACTCTTCCCCAGGGCTCTGCTTTGGAATTCCTCTTTTGGTGGGACACCTGAGGTAACAAACCTGAAAGGAGTCCTCCCATCCCACAGATGGACGAAAAACAATTGGGATCGGGCCAAATCCACAGAGAGGAAGATTCGTCCATGGCCCATGAGACCTCCCCAACATTCCACGGCCATGGCTGAAACAAAAGTCAGAGACAAAAGCCTGAGCGAGCGCCTCAGACTCGCTCATTCTTCATATCCTGAAGAGTTCTTCTCATGGTTTGTAGATCGGGCGTGCCATACCTACGTCCCCAAACTTAAGCTGAGTTTGTGTTTTCAGTCTTCTGTCCTCAAAGTCCTGGGCCACACTCCCTCCAGGCTGGGGCCCCTGGAGCCACACATTACGACTGCCCCCACCCAATCCATGGGAATTCTGCCCGTTCCATTGTCAAAAATCGTACAAATTAGGAGAACCCTCCAAAGTCCATGAGGCCATCCCAATAGTGTAGGTCGCCCGGGACAAAAAAGGGCGGTTGATACCGGCTGAGCATCTACCTCCACTCATCTACCTCCACTCATACCAGGAAGATTGAACCAGACAGGACCCGAGGCCATTATCGGATCCATTGCTTTGGTTTACAGGCATGTCTCCTCAAAAGCCTGGATTCCAATACCAGCAGAGGGGATTTCCTGAGGCACCCATCAGAACAAATCTCGTCTCCACAAGGAAACTTGTGCATGGGAGCTAAGCCAAAGCTTAGGAGAATACTTCAGGGTCCCGGTGCCACCTCCCCATTCCAAGGCCCTCATGGACACAAACACACGTTAGGACCCATCCTCTGGAAAGTGCATTTCAACTCAGCCACCCCGGTTGCTCCCGCAGGTCCATTAGATCTAAACTGTCTTGTTGCTAGGAGACAATTGGAAGGTGAGGCGGACTTCCCAGGCATCCATCCTCGAACGGTGCTCTGGAGTCATTCCATATGGGATGTCCTGGAGCTGTCCAACAGGTCTCAATTGTCCCGCAGAAGGAATCCTTGAAGGGGGCATCCCACATCTCCCAACGTGGAAATCCTCCATGGTCTCGAGATTCCGCTCCCTTCATGAAGGGGCCGTCATGCACAGAAACTCCAACCTGAGCCAACGTCGGATCCTCGACCTGACTTCAGATGCATGAGATATTGGTTCAGATCTGCAGGGGGTACCTGCCGTGCCCTCACCCAGAATCCGAAGTCTAGCTTGTGTTCTCAGACTTCCGTCCTCACTCTCCTGGCCCCGATGCCCTCAAGTTTGGCAATTCCGGACCGACAATGAGGCACTCTGCCTGCCCTCTAGAAAAAATATATTGCCTAATGAGCAGCCCAGGCAGCTTAAATGAGGATAAACCTACACGGCACTCGAATGTACCCAAATTATATAGTCTAATCTGGGCACTAATGCACTGTCTGACACAACCTGAGCCCGGACCTGCTGACCAACACCCAGACAGCTGACCGCACGCTGAGCACATCAGACCCGCCATGGCCTTAGGTCATCATCTCTTCCCTACCTCAGTTTTCAGGCTTCAGAACCTAGACCTTATCTCCAATCACTGCCCACGGGTGACTGTGATGCAGAAATCAGAACACTTCCTGACCCATGGTAAGAAAACTTGTGGTTGGCATGTTGTCCAACGTTCAGTGTAGGAGAAACCAGCATTCACCCTGAGGCCCCGCCCATTCTTGAGTGCGGCGAGAGCATAAACACGCATTGTGACCTCAGCGTGAGTCCTGTCCTCTAGTAAGTCCTCTCAGTGGCTGGACCATTAGATGTCATAATGGGCTTGACATGTCCCTAGTCCCCAATTTTTAACCAGATTTCTGGTTGTCCAGTCGCCCCACCCCAGGGCTCTACTCTGGAATCCCTCATTTGGTGGGACATCTGAGGTTGAAAAACAAAACGAAACAAATCAACAACAACAGTAAAAAAACGGACTTCTTCCATCCCCAGAATGACCCCAAACTCTTTGGACGGGACCGAACCCCCAGAGAGTAAGACTCGTCCATTTCCCATGAAGTCACCCGGCATTTTCACGACCATGAGTGACACGATATCCAGAGACAAAAACTTGAGCAAGAGCCTCACACTCGCCCTTTTTTCATATCCCAAAGTGTTCTCCTCATGGTCTGTAGATCAGTCCTGACATACCTATGACCCAAAACATAAGCCGAGTTTGTGTTTTCAGACAACTGTCCAAACAGCTCTGGCCTACACACCCTACAGGCTCAGGGCCCTGGAGCCAAACCTGAGGACTGTACTTGCCCTCTACAAGGGAATTGTATGTGCCCATTCCAATGGCCACAACCCTACTAGTAGGATAACCTCCAAAGTCCCTGAGGCCATCCCAATAGTTGTGGCTTCCCAGGACAAACAGGGGCAATCTGAGCCCATCTGAGCACCTACCTGCACTCAGACCCGTAGACTGATGTCCCCAGAGGTAAAAAGGAATGAACAGGCCCCTAGGCACTAATCGGATCCATTGCTTTGGTTTCCAGGCATCTCTCCTCAGAGGCCTGGATTTCAATACCAGCATATGGCTGTTTCTTGACTCACCCATCAGAACAAATCTCATCTACACATGGGAAACATGCACGTTGGAGCTGTGTCAAAGCCTCTGTTTAGAAGAACCCTTCAGGGCCCCAGGGCCACCGATTCATTCCAAGGTCTCCATAGACACAAAAACATATTAGGACACATCCACAGGAGAGTCCATTTCAACTCAGCCTCCTCGGTTGCCCCCCACATCCAGCAGATCTAACCTGTCTTGTTGCTTGGAGACAATTGGAATGCGAGTTGGGCTACCCAGCCATCCATCCTTAGAACCCTGCTCGGAATCGTTGGCCTGGAGCCAACCAACAGGTCTCAATTGTCCTGCAGAAGAATCTTTGCAGTTTGGAGCTTCTCACAACTCCCATCGTGGGAAAACCCCCATGTCCTCGTGATCCAACCCCCTTCAAGAAAGGGCCATCAGGGCAGAAAGTCCAACCTGAGCGATCGTCTGATCCTTGCCCTGACTTCAGATGCACGAGATCTCTATTGAGGTCTGTAGATTGTGCCTGCCATATCCTCACCCAGACACCTAGGCCTAGCTTGGTTTCTCAGACTCCGTCCTCAGACTACTGGCCCACAAGCCCTCCAGTTGGGCAATCCAGAACTACAATGCCGCACTCTGCCTGCCCTACAGAAGTAAAACATTGCCCTCAGGGCTACCGCGAAACCGCAAATGAGGATCAACCTGCACGCCATTCGGCTGTACCCCAACATATAGGCTGACCTGGGCACTATTTCCCCTTCTGACCCAGCCTGAGCCTGGACCTCCTGGTCCCACCCAGACAGCTGGCCGCACACTGAGCACATCGGACCCGCCATGGCCTTAGGTCGTCATCTCTTCCCAACTGCGGTTTTCAGGCTCCAGAACCTAGACCTTATCTCCAACCACTGCCGAGGGTTGAAAATGATGCAGAAATCAGAACTCTTTACCCATGGCAAGAAACCTTGTGGTTGGCATGTTGTCCAACGTTCAGTGTAGTTGAAACAAGCGTGGCCCATGAGGACGAGCCCATGCTTGCAGGCCACATTGCTCACAAACACACATTGTGACCCTCAGCCTGAGCCCAGTCCTCAGGTAAGGCCTCTCAGGGCCTATATAAGAGACAGCATATTGGGCTTGCCATGCCCCTAGGCCCCAATTTTTAACCATAGTTCGGGTTGTCCCTTCACTCTTCCCCAGGGCTCTGCTTTGGAATTCCTCTTTTGGTGGGACACCTGAGGTAACAAACCTGAAAGGAGTCCTCCCATCCCACAGATGGACGAAAAACAATTGGGATCGGGCCAAATCCACAGAGAGGAAGATTCGTCCATGGCCCATGAGACCTCCCCAACATTCCACGGCCATGGCTGAAACAAAAGTCAGAGATAAAAGCCTGAGCGAGCGCCTCAGACTCGCTCATTCTTCATATCCTGAAGAGTTCTTCTCATGGTTTGTAGATCGGGCGTGCCATACCTACGTCCCCAAACTTAAGCTGAGTTTGTGTTTTCAGTCTTCTGTCCTCAAAGTCCTGGGCCACACTCCCTCCAGGCTGGGGCCCCTGGAGCCACACATTACGACTGCCCCCACCCAATCCATGGGAATTCTGCCCGTTCCATTGTCAAAAATCGTACAAATTAGGAGAACCCTCCAAAGTCCCTGAGGCCATCCCAATAGTGTAGGTCGCCCGGGACAAAAAAGGGCGGTTGATACCGGCTGAGCATCTACCTCCACTCATCTACCTCCACTCATACCAAGAAGATTGAACCAGACAGGACCCGAGGCCATTATCGGATCCATTGCTTTGGTTTACAGGCATGTCTCCTCAAAAGCCTGGATTCCAATACCAGCAGAGGGGATTTCCTGAGGCACCCATCAGAACAAATCTCGTCTCCACAAGGAAACTTGTGCATGGGAGCTATGCCAAAGCTTAGGAGAATACTTCAGGTTCCCGGTGCCACCTCCCCATTCCAAGTCCCTCATGGACACAAACACACGTTAGGACCCATCCTCTGGAAAGTGCATTTCAACTCAGCCACCCCGGTTGCTCCCGCAGATCCATTAGATCTAAACTGTCTTGTTGCTAGGAGACAATTGGAAGGTGAGGCGGACTTCCCAGGCATCCATCCTCGAACGGTGCTCTGGAGTCATTCCATATGGGATGTCCTGGAGCTGTCCAACAGGTCTCAATTGTCCCGCAGAAGGAATCCTTGAAGGGGGCATCGCACATCTCCCAACGTGGAAAACCTCCATAGCCTCGAGATTCTGCTCCCTTCATGAAGGGGCCGTCATGCACAGAAACTCCAACCTGAGCCAACGTCGGATCCTCGCCCTGACTTCAGATGCATGAGATATTGGTTCAGATCTGCAGGGGGTACCTGCCGTGCCCTCACCCTGAATCCGAAGTCTAGCTTGTGTTCTCAGACTTCCGTCCTCACTCTCCTGGCCCCGATGCCCTAAAGATTAGCAATTCCGGACCGACAATGAGGCACTCTGCCTGTCCTCTAGAAAAAATATATTGCCTAATGAGCAGCCCAGGCAGCTTAAATGAGGATAAACCTACACGGCACTCGAATGTACCCAAATTATATAGTCTAACCTGGGCACTAATGCACTGTCTGACACAACCTGAGCCCGGACCTGCTGACCAACACCCAGACAGCTGACCGCACGCTGAGCACATCAGACCCGCCATGGCCTTAGGTCATCATCTCTTCCCTACCTCAGTTTTTAGGCTTCAGAACCTAGACCTTATCTCCAATCACTGCACACGGGTGACTGTGATGCAGAAATCAGAACTCTTCCTGACCCATGGTAAGAAACCTTGTGGTTGGCATGTTGTCCAACGTTCAGTGTAGGAGAAACCAGCATTCACCCTGAGGCCCCGCCCATTCTTGAGTGCGACGAGAGCATAAACACGCATTGTGACCTCAGCGTGAGTCCTGTCCTCTAGTAAGTCCTCTCAGTGGCTGGACCATTAGATGTCATAATGGGCTTGACATGTCCCTAGTCCCCAATTTTTAACCAGATTTCTGGTTGTCCAGTCGCCCCACCCCCGGGCTCTACTATGGAATCCCTCATTTGGTGGGACATCTGAGGTTGAAAAACAAAATGAAACAAATCGACAACAACAAAAAAACGGACTTCTTCCATCCCCAGAATGACCCCAAACTCTTTGGACGGGACCGAACCCCCAGAGAGTAAGACTCGTCCATTTCCCATGAAGTCACCCGGCAATTTCACGACCATGAGTGACACGATATCCAGAGACAAAAACTTGAGCAAGAGCCTCACACTCGCCCTTTTTTCATATCCCGAAGTGTTCTCCTCATGGTCTGTAGATCAGTCCTGCCATACCTATGACCCAAAACATAAGCCGAGTTTGTGTTTTCAGACAACTGTCCAAACAGCTCTGGCCTACACACCCTACAGGCTCAGGGCCCTGGAGCCAAACCTGAGAACTGTACTTGCCCTCCCCAAGGGAATTGTATGTGCCCATTCCAATGGCCACAACCCTACTAGTAGGATAACCTGCAAAGTCCCTGAGGCCATCCCAATAGTTGTGGCTTCCCAGGACAAACAGGGGCAATCTGAGCCCATCTGAGCACCTACCTGCACTCAGACCCGTAGACTGATGTCCCCAGAGGTAAAAAGAAACGAACAGGCCCCTAGGCACTAATCGGATCCATTGCTTTGGTTTCCAGGCATCTCTCCTCAGAGGCCTGGATTTCAATACCAGCATATGGCTGTTTCTTGACTCACCCATCAGAACAAATCTCATCTACACATGGGAAACATGCACGTTGGAGCTGTGTCAAAGCCTCTGTTTAGGAGAACCCTTCAGGGCCCAGGGACACCGCTTCATTCCAAGGTCTCCATAGACACAAAAACATATTAGGACACATCCACAGGAGAGTCCATTTCAACTCAGCCTCCTCGGTTGCCCCCCACATCCAGTAGATCTAACCTGTCTTGTTGCTTGGAGACAATTGGAATGCGAGGTGGGCTACCCAGCCATCCATCCTTAGAACCCTGCTCAGAATCGTTGGCCTGGAGCCAACCAACAGGTCTCAATTGTCCTGCAGAGGAATCTTTGCAGTTTGGAGCTTCTCACAACTCCCATCGTGGGAAAAACCCCATGTCCTCGTGATCCAACCCCCTTCAAGAAAGGGCCATCAGGGCAGAAAGTCCAACCTGAGGGATCGTCTGATCCTTGCCCTGACTTCAGATGCACGAGATCTCTATTAAGGTCTGTAGATTGTGCCTGCCATATCCTCACCCAGAAACCGAGGCTTAGCTTGGGTTCTCAGACTCCATCCTCAGACTACTGGCCCACAAGCCCTCCAGTTTGACAATCCAGAACTACAATGCCGCACTCTGCCTGCCCTACAGAAGTAAAACATTGCCCTCAGGGCTACCCCGAAACCGCAAATGAGGATCAACCTGCACGCCATTCGGCTGTACCCCAAACATATAGGCTGACCTGGGCACTATTTCCCCTTCTGACCCAGCCTGAGCCTGGACCTCCTGGTCCCACCCAGACAGCTGGCCGCACACAGAGCACATCGGACCCGCCATGGCCTTAGGTCGTCATCTCTTCCCAACTGCGGTTTTCAGGCTCCAGAACCTAGACCTTATCTCCAACCACTGCCCAGGGTTGAAAATGATGCAGAAATCAGAACTCTTTCCCCATGGCAAGAAACCTTGTGGTTGGCATGTTGTCCAACGTTCAGTGTAGTTGAAACAAGCGTGGCCCATGAAACCCAGCCCATGCTTGCGGGCCACATTGCTCACAAACACACATTGTGACCCTCAGCCTGAGCCCAGTCCTCAGGTAAGGCCTCTCAGGGCCTATATGAAGAGACAGCATATTGGGCTTGCCATGCCCCTAGGCCCCAATTTTTAACCATAGTTCGGGGTGTCCCTTCACTCTTCCCCAGGGCTCTGCTTTGGAATTCCTCTTTTGGTGGACACCTGAGGTAACAAACCTGAAAGGAGTCCTCCCATCCCACAGATGGACGAAAAACAATTGGGATCGGGCCAAATCCACAGAGAGGGAGATTCGTCCATGGCCCATGAGACCTCCCCAACATTCCACGGCCATCGCTGAAACAAAATCCAGAGACAAAATCCTGAGCAAGCGTCTCAGACTCGCTCATTCTTCATATCCTGAAGAGTTTTCTCATGGTTTGTAGATCGGGCGTGCCATACCTACGTCCCCATACATAAGCTGAGTTTGTGTTTTCAGTCTTCTGTCCTCAAAGCCCTGGGCCACACTCCCACCAGGCTGGGGCCCCTGGAGCCACACATTAGGACTACCCCCACCCAATCCATGGGAATTCTGCCCATTCCATTGTCAAAAATCGTACAAATTAGGAGAACCCTCCAAAGTCCCTGAGACCATCCCAATAGTGTAGGTCGCCCGGGACAAAAAAGGGCGGTTGATACCGGCTGAGCATCTACCTCCACTCATATACCTCCACTCATACCAAGAAGATTGAACCAGACAGGACCCGAGGCCATTATCGGATCCATTGCTTTGGATTACAGGCATGTCTCCTCAAAAGCCTGGATTCCAATAACAGCAGAGGGGATTTCCTGAGGCACCCTTCAGAACAAATCTCGTCTCCACAAGGAACCTGTGCATGGGAGCTATGCCAAAGCTTAGGAGAAAACTTCAGGGTCACGGTGCCACCTCCCCATTCCAAGGCCCTCATGGACAAAAACACACGTTAGGACCTATCCTCTGGAAAGTGCATTTCAACTCAGCCACCCCGGGTGCTCCCGCAGATCCATTAGGTCTAAACTGTCTTGTTGCTAGGAGACAATTGGAAGGCGAGGCGGACTTCCCAGGCATCCATCCTGGAACGGTGCTCTGGAGTCATTCCATATGGGATGTCCTGGAGCTGTCCAACAGGTCTCAATTGTCCCACAGAAGGAATCCTTGAAGGGGGCATCCCACATCTCCCAACGTGGAAAACCTCCATGGCCTCGAGATTCCGCTCCCTTCATGAAGGGGCCGTCATGCACAGAAACTCCAACCTGAGCCAACGTGGGATCCTCGCCCTGACTTCAGATGCATGATATATTGGTTCAGATCTGCAGGGGGTACTTGCCGTGCCCTCACCCTGAATCCGAAGTCTAGCTTGTGTTCTCAGACTTCCGTCCTCACTCTCCTGGCCCTGAAGCCCTCAAGTTTGGCAATTCCGGACCGACAATGAAGCACTCGGCCTGCCCTCTTGAAAAAATATATTGCCTATTGAGCAGCCCAGGCAGCTTAAATGAGGATATACCTACACGGCACTCGAATGTACCCAAATTATATAGTCTAACCTGGGCACTAATGCACTGTCTGACACAACCTGAGCCCGGACCTGCTGACCAACACCCAGACAGCTGACCGCACGCTGAGCACATCAGACCCGCCATGGCCTTAGGTCATCATCTCTTCCCTACCTCAGTTTTCAGGCTTCAGAACCTAGACCTTATCTCCAATCACTGCCCACGGGTGACTGTGATGCAGAAATCAGAACTCTTCCTGACCCATGGTAAGAAACCTTGTGGTTGGCATGTTGTCCAACGTTCAGTGTAGGAGAAACCAGCATTCACCCTGAGGCCCCGCCCATTCTTGAGTGCGACGAGAGCATAAACACGCATTGTGACTTCAGCGTGAGTCCTGTCCTCTAGTAAGTCCTCTCAGTGGCTGGACCATTAGATGTCATAATGGGCTTGACATGTCCCTAGTCCCCAATTTTTAACCAGATTTCTGGTTGTCCAGTCGCCCCACCACAGGGCTCTACTCTGGAATCCCTCATTTGGTGGGACATCTGAGGTTGAAAAACAAAATGAAACAAATCGACAACAACAACAAAAAAACGGACTTCTTCCATCCCCAGAATGACCCCAAACTGTTTGGACGGGACCGAACCCCTAGAGTAAGACTCGTCCATTTCCCATGAAGTCACCCGGCAATTTCACGACCATGAGTGACACGATATCCAGAGACAAAAACTTGAGCAAGAGCCTCACACTCGCCCTTTTTTCATATCCCGAAGTGTTCTCCTCATGGTCTGTAGATCAGTCCTGCCATACCTATGAACCAAAACATAAGCCGAGTTTGTGTTTTCAGACAACTGTCCAAACAGCTCTGGCCTACACACCCTACAGGCTCAGGGCCCTGGAGCCAAACCTGAGGACTCTACTTGCCCTCTCCAAGGGAATTGTATGTGCCCATTCCAATGGCCACAACCCTACTAGTAGGATAACCTCCAAAGTCCCTGAGGCCATCCCAATAGTTGTGGCTTCCCAGGACTAACAGGGGCAATCTGAGCCCATCTGAGCACCTACCTGCACTCAGACCCGTAGACTGATGTCCCCAGAGGTGAAAAGTAACGAACAGGCCCCTAGGCACTAATCGGATCCATTGCTTTGGTTTCCAGGCATCTCTCCACAGAGGCCTGGATTTCAATACCAGCATATGGCTGTTTCTTGACTCACCCATCAGAACAAATCTCATCTACAAATGGGAAACATGCACGTTGGAGCTGTGTCAAAGCCTCTGTTTAGGAGAACCCTTCAGGGCCCCAGGGCCACCGCTTCATTCCAAGGTCTCCATAGACACAAAATCATATTAGGTCACATCCACAGGAGAGTCCATTTCAACTCAGCCTCCTCGGTTGCCCCCCACATCCAGCAGATCTAACCTGTCTTGTTGCTTTGAGACAATTGGAATGCGAGGTGGGCTACCCAGCCATCCATCCTTAGAACCCTGCTCGGAATCGTTGGCCTGGAGCCAACCAACAGGTCTCAATTGTCCTGCAGAAGAATCTTTGCAGTTTGGAGCTTCTCACAACTCCCATCGTGCGAAAACCCCCATGTCCTCGTGATCCAACCCCCTTCAAGAAAGGGCCATCAGGGCAGAAAGTCCAACCTGAGCGATCGTCTGATCCTTGCCCTGACTTCAGATGCAAGAGATCTCGATTGAGGTCTGTAAATTGTGCCTGATATCCTCACCCAGACACCTAGGCCTAGCTTGGGTTCTCAGACTCTGTCCTCAGACTACTGGCCCACAAGCCCTCCAGTTGAGCAATCCAGAACTACAATGCCGCACTCTGCCTGCCCTACAGAAGTAAAACATTGCCCTCAGGGCTACCCCGAAACCGCAAATGAGGATCAACCTGCACGGAATTTGGCTGTACCCCAAACATATAGGCTGACCTGGGCACTATTTCCCCTTCTGACCCAGCCTGAGCCTGGACCTCCTGGTCCCACCCAGACAGCTGGCCGCACACTGAGCACATCGGACCCGCCATGGCCTTAGGTCGTCATCTCTTCCCAACTGCGGTTTTCAGGCTCCAGAACCTAGACCTTATCTCCAACCACTGCCCAGGGTTGAAAATGATGCAGAAATCAGAACTCTTTCCCCATGGCAAGATACCTTGTGGTTGGCATGTTGTCCAACGTTCAGTGTAGTTGAAACAAGCGTGGCCCATGAGGCCCAGCACATGCTTGCGGGCCACATTGGTCACAAACACACATTGTGACCCTCAGCCTGAGCCGAGTCCTCATGTAAGGCCTCTCAGGGCTATATGAAGAGACAGCATATTGGGCTTGCCATGCCCCTAGGCCCCAATTTTTAACCATAGTTCGGGTTGTCCCTTCACTCTTCCCCAGGGCTCTGCTTTGGAATTCCTCTTTTGGTGGGACACCTGAGGTAACAAACCTGAAAGGAGTCCTCCCATCCCACAGATGGACGAAAAACAATTGGGATCGGGCCAAATCCACAGAGAGGAAGATTCGTCCATGGCCCATGAGACCTCCCCAACATTCCACGGCCATCGCTGAAACAAAATCCAGAGACAAAAGCCTGAGCAAGCGCCTCAGACTCGCTCATTCTTCATATCCTGAAGATTTCTTCTCATGGTTTGATATCGGGCGTGCCATACCTACGTCCCCATACATAAGCTGAGTTTGTGTTTTCAGTCTTCTGTCCTCAAAGTCCTGGTCCACACTCCCTCCAGGCTGGGGCCCCTGGAGCCACACATTAGGACTGCCCCCACCCAATCCATGGGAATTCTGCCCATTCCATTGTCAAAAATCGTACAAATTAGGAGAACCCTCCAAAGTCCCTGAGGCCATCCCCATAGTGTAGGTCGCCCGGGACAAAAAAGGGAGGTTGATACCGGCTGAGCATCTACCTCCACTCATCTACCTCCACTCATACCAAGAAGATTGAACCAGACCGGACCCGAGGCCATTATTGGATCCATTGCTTTGGTTTACAGGCATGTCTCCTCAAAAGCCCGGATTCCAATACCAGCAGAGGGGATTTCCTGAGGCACCCATCAGAACAAATCTCGTCTCCACAAGGAAACTTGTGCATGGGAGCTATGCCAAACCTTAGGAGAATACTTCCGGGTCCCGGTGCCACCTCCCCAATGCAAGGCACTCATGGACATAAACACACGTTAGGACCCATCCTCTGGAAAGTGCATTTCAACTCAGCCACCCCGGTTGCTCCCGCAGATCCATTAGATCTAAACTGTCTTGTTGCTAGGAGATAATTGGAAGGCGAGGCGGACTTCCCAGGCATCCATCCTCGAACGGTGCCCTGGAGTCATTCCATATGGGATGTCCTGGAGCTGTCCAACAGGTCTCATTTGTCCCGCAGAACGAATCCTTGAAGGGGGCATCCCACATCTCCCAACGTGGAAAACCTCCATGGCCTCGAGAATCCGCTCCCTTCATGAAGGGGCCGTCATGCACAGACTCCAACCTGAGCCAACGTCGGATCCTCGCCCTGACTTCAGATGCATGAGATATTGGTTCAGATCTGCAGGGAGTACCTGCCGTGCCCTCACCCTGAATCCGAAGTCTAGCTTGTGTTCTCATACTTCCGTCCTCACTCTCCTGGCCCCGAAGCCCTCAAGTTTGGCAATTCCGGACCGACAATGAAGCACTCTGCCTGCCCTCTAGAAAAAATATATTCCCTAATGAGCAGCCCAGGCAGCTTAAATGAGGATAAACCTAAACGGCACTCGAATGTATCCAAATTATATAGTCTAACCTGGGCACTAATGCACTGTCTGACACAACCTGAGCCCGGACCTGCTGACCAACACCCAGACAGCTGACCACACGCTGAGCACATCAGACCCGCCATGGCCTTAGGTCATCATCTCTTCCCTACCTCAGTTTTCAGGCTTCAGAACCTAGACTTTATCTCCAATCACTGCCCACGGGTGACTGTGATGCAGAAATCAGAACTCTTCCTGACCCATGGCAAGAAACCTTGTGGTTGGCATGTTGTCCAAGGTTCAGTGTAGGAGAATCCAGCATTCACCCTGAGGCTCCGCCCATTCTTGAGTGCGACGAGAGCATAAACAGGCATTGTGACCTCAGCATGAGTCCTGTCCTCTAGTAAGTCCTCTCAGTGGCTGGACCATTAGATGTCATAATGGGCTTGACATGTCCCTAGTCCCCAATTTTTAACCAGATTTCTGGTTGTCCAGTCGCCCTACCCCAGGGCTCTACTCTGGAATCCCTCATTTGGTGGTCATCTGAGGTTGAAAAACAAAATGAAACAAATCGACAACAACAACAAAACGGACTTCTTCCATCCCCAGAATGACCCCAAACTCTTTGTACGGGACCGAACCCCCAGAGAGTAAGACTCGTCCATTTCCCATGAAGTCACCCGGCAATTTCACGACCATGAGTGACACGATATCCAGAGACAAAACCTTGAGCAGGAGCCTCACACTCGCCTTTTTTTCATATCCCGAAGTGTTCTCCTTATGGTATGTAGATCAGTCCTGCCATACCTATGACCCAAAACATAAGCCGAGTTTATGTTTTCAGACAACTGTCCAAACAGCTCTGGCCTACACACCCTACAGGCTCAGGGCCCTGGAGCCAAACCTAAGGACTGTACTTGCCCTCTCCAAGGGAATTGTATGTGCCCATTCCAATGGCCACAACCCTACTAGTAGGATAACCTCCAAAGTCCCTGAGGCCATCCCAATAGTTGTGGCTTCCCAGGACAAACAGGGGCAATCTGAGCCCATCTGAGCACCTACCTGCACTCAGACCCGTAGACTGATGTCCCCAGAGGTAAAAAGGAACGAACAGGCCCCTAGGCACTAATCGGATCCATTGCTTTGGTTTCCAGGCATCTCTCCTCAGAGGCCTGGATTTCAATACCAGCATATGGCTGTTACTTGACTCACCCATCAGAACAAATCTCATCTAAACATGGGAAACATGCACGTTGGAGCTGTGTCAAAGCCTCTGTTTAGGAGAACACTTCAGGGCCCCAGGGCAACCGCTTCATTCCAAGGTCTCCATAGACACAAAAACATATTAGGACACATCCACAGGAGAGTCCATTTCAACTCAGCCTCCTCGGTTGCCCCCCACATCCAGCAGATCTAACCTGTCTTGTTGCTTGGAGACAATTGGAATGCGAGGTGGTCTACCCAGCCATCCATCCTTAGGACCCTGCTCGGAATCGTTGGCCTGGAGCCAACCAACAGGTCTCAATTGTCCTGCAGAAGAACCTTTGCAGTTTGGAGCTTCTCACAACTCCCATCGTGGGAAAACCCCCATGTCCTCGTGATCCAACCCCCTTCAAGAAAGGGCCATCAGGGCAGAAAGTCCAACCTGAGCGATCGTCTGATCCTTGCCCTGACTTCAGATGCACGAGATCTCGATTGAGGTCTGTAGATTGTGCCTGCCATATCCTCACCCAGAAACCTAGGCCTAGCTTGGGTTTTCATACTCCGTCCTCAGACTACTGGCCCACAAGCCCTCCAGTTTGGCAATCCAGAACTACAATGCCGCCCTCTACCTGCCATACAGAAGTAAAACATTGCCCTCGGGGCTACCCCGAAACCGCAAATGAGGATCAACCTGCACGCCATTCGGCTGTACCCCAAACATATAGGCTGATCTGGGCACTATTTCCCCTTCTGACCCAGCCTGAGCCTGGACCTCCTGGTCCCACCCAGACAGCTGGCCGCACACTGAGCACATCGGACCCGCCATGGCCTTAGGTCGTCATCTCTTCCCAACTGCGGTTTTCAGGCTCCAGAACCTAGACCTTATCTCCAACCATTGCCCAGGGTTGAAAATGATGCAGAAATCAGAACTCTTTCCCCATGGCAAGAAACCTTGTGGTTGGCATGTTGTCCAACGTTCAGTGTAGTTGAAACAAGCGTGGCCCATGAGGCCCAGCCCATGCTTGCGGGCCACATTGGTCACAAACACACATTGTAACCCTCAGCCGGAGCCCAGTCCTCCCGTAAGGCCTCTCAGGGCCTATATGAAGAGACAGCATATTGGGATTGCCATGCCCCTAGGCCCCAATTTTTAACCATAGTTCGGGTTTTCCCTTCACTTTTCCCCAGGGCTCTGCTTTGGAATTCCTCTTTTGGTGGGACACCTGAGGTAACAAACCTGAAATGAGTCCTCCCATCCCACAGATGGACGAAAAACAATTGGGATCGAAACAAATCCACAGAGAGGAAGATTCGTCCATGGCCCATGAGACCTCCCCAACATTCCACGGCCATCGCTGAAACAAAAGTCAGAGACAAAAGCCTGAGCAAGCGCCTCAGACTCGCTCATTCTTCATATCCTGAAGAGTTCTTCCCATGGTTTGTAGATCGGGCGTGCCATACCTACGTCCCCAAACTTAAGCTGAGTTTGTGTTTTCAGTCTTCTGTCCTCAAAGTCCTGGGCCACACTCCCTCCAGGCTGGGGCCCCTGGAGCCACACATTAGGACTGCCCCCACCCAATCCATGGGAATTCTGCCCATTCCATTGTCAAACATCGTACAAATTAGGAGAACCCTCCAAAGTCCCTGAGGCCATCCCAATAGTGTAGGTCGCCCGGGACAAAAAAGGGCGGTTGATACCGGCTGAGCATCTTCCTCCACTCATCTACCTCCACTCATACCAAGAAGATTGAACCAGACAGGACCCGAGGCCATTATCGGATCCATTGCTTTGTTTTACAGGCATGTCTCCTCAATAGCCTGCATTCCAATACCAGCAGTGGGGATTTCCTGAGGCACCCATCAGAACAAATCTCGTCTCCACAAGGAAACTTGTGCATGGGAGCTATGCCAAAGCTTAGGAGAATACTTCAGGGTCCCGGTGCCACCTCCCCATTCCAAGGCCCTCATGGACACAAACACACGTTAGGACCCATCCTCTGGAAAGTGCATTTCAACTCAGCCACCCCGGTTGCTCCCGCAGATCCATTAGATCTAAACTGTCTTGTTGCTAGGAGACAATTGGAAGGCGAGGCGGACTTCCCAGGCATCCATCCTGGAACGGTGCTCTGGAGTCATTCCATATGGGATGTCCTGGAGCTGTCCAAAAGGTCTCAATTGTCCCGCAGAAGGAATCCTTGAAGGGGACATCCCACATCTCCCAACGTGGAAAACCTCCATGGCCTTGAGATACTGCTCCATTCATGAAGGGGCCGTCATGCACAGAAACTCCAACCTGAGCCAATGTCGGATCCTCGCCCTGACTTCAGATGCATGAGATGTTGGTTAAGAACTGCAGGGGGTACCTGCCGTGCCCTCACCCTGAATCCGAAGTCTAGCTTGTGTTCTCAGACTTCCGTCCTCACTCTCCTGGCCCCGAAGCCCTCAAGTTTGGCAATTCCGGACCGACAATGAAGCACTCTGCCTGCCCTCTAGAAAAAATATATTGCCTAATGAGCAGCCCAGGCAGCTTAAATGAGGATAAACCTACACGGCACTCGAATGCACCCAAATTATATAGTCTAACCTGGGCAATAATGCACTGTCTGACACAACCTGAGCCCGGACCTGCTGACCAACACCCAGACAGCTGACCGCACGCTGAGCACATCAGACCCGCCATGGCCTTAGGTCATCATCTCTTCCCTACCTCAGTTTTCAGGCTTCAGAACCTAGACCTTATCTCCAATCACTGCCCACGGGTGACTGTGATGCAGAAATCAGAACTCTTCCTGACCCATGGCAAGAAACCTTGTGGTTGGCATGTTATCCAACGTTCAGTGTAGGTGAAACCAGCATTCACACTGAGGCCCCGCCCATTCTTGAGTGCGACGAGAGCATAAACACGCATTGTGACCTCAGCGTGAGTCCTGTCCTCTAGTAAGTCCTCTCAGTGGCTGGACCATTAGATGTCATAATGGGCTTGACATATCCCTAGTCCCCAATTTTTAACCAGATTTCTGGTTGTCCAGTCGCCCCACCCCAGGGCTCTACTCTGGAATCCCTCATTTGGTGGGACATCTGAGGTTGAAAAACAAAATGAAACAAATCGACAACAACAAAAAAACGGACTTCTTCCATCCCCAGAATGACCCCAAACTCTTTGGACGGGACCGAACCCCCAGAGAGTAAGACTCGTCCATTTCCCATGAAGTCACCCGGCAATTTCACGACCATGAGTGACACGATATCCAGAGACAAAAACTCGAGCAAGAGCCTCACACTCGCCCTTTTTTCATATCACGAAGTGTTCTTTTCATGGTCTGTAGATCAGTCCTGCCATACCTATGACCCAAAACATAAGCCGAGTTTGTGTTTTCAGACAACTGTCCAAACAGCTCTGGCCTACACACCCTACAGGCTCAGGGCCCTGGAGCCAAACCTGAGGACTGTACTTGCCCTCTCCAAGGGAATTGTATGTGCCCATTCCAATGGCCACAACCCTACTAGTAGGATAACCTCCAAAGTCCCTGAGGCCAACCCAGTAGTTGTGGCTTCCCAGGACAAACAGGGGCAATCTGAGCCCATCTGAGCACCTACCTGCACTCAGACCCGTAGACTGATGTCCCCAGAGGTAAAAAGGAACGAACAGGCCCCTAGGCACTAATCGGATCCTTTGCTTTGGTTTCCAGGCATCTCTCCTCAGAGGCCTGGATTTCAATACCAGCATATGGCTGTTTCTTGACTCACCCATCAGAACAAATCTCATCTACACATGGGAAACATGCACGTTGGAGCTGTGTCAAAGCCTCTGTTTAGGAGAACCCTTCAGGGCCCCAGGGCCACCACTTCATTCCAAGGTCTCCATAGACACAAAAACATATTAGGACACATCCACAGGAGAGTCCATTTCAACTCAGCCTCCTCGGTTGCCCCCCACATCCAGCAGATCTAACCTGTCTTGTTGCTTGGAGACAATTGGAATGCGAGGTGGGCTACCCAGCCATCCATCCTTAGGACCCTGCTCGGAATCGTTGGCCTGGAGCCAACCAACAGGTCTCAATTGTCCTGCAGAAGAATCTTTGCAGTTTGGAGCTTCTCACAACTCCCATCGTGGGAAAACCCTCATGTCCTCGTGATCCAACCCCCTTCAATAAAGGGCCATCAGGGCAGAAAGTCCAACCTGAGCGATCGTCTGATCCTTGCCCTGCCTTCAGATGCACGAGATCTCGATTGAGGTCTGTAGATTGTGCCTGCCATATCCTCACCCAGAAACCTAGGCCTAGCTTGGGTTCTCAGACTCCGTCCTCAGACTACTGGCCCACAAGCCCTCCAGTTGGGCAATCCAGAACAACAATGCCGCACTCTGCCTGCCCTACAGAAGTAAAACATTGCCCTGAGGGCTACCACGAAACCGCAAATGAGGATCAACCTGCACGCCATTCGGCTGTACCCCAAACATATAGGCTGACCTGGGCACTATTTCCCCTTCTGACCCAGCCTGAGCCTGGACCTCCTGGTCCCACCCAGATAGCTGGCCGCACACGGAGCACATCGGACCCGCCATGGCCTTAGGTCGTCATCTCTTCCCAACTGCGGTTTTCAGGCTCCAGAACCTAGACCTTATCACCAACCACTGCCCAGTTTGAAAATGATGCAGAAATCAGAACTCTTTCCCCATGGCAAGAAACCTTGTGGTTGGCATGTTGTCCAACGTTCAGTGTAGTTGAAACAAGCGTGGCCCATGAGGCCCAGCCAATGCTTGCGGCCACATTGGTCACAAACACACATTGTGACCCTCAGCCTGAGCCCAGTCCTCAGGCAAGCCTCTCAGGGCCTATATGAAGAGACAGCATATTGGGCTTGCCATGCCCCTAGGCCCCAATTTTTAACCATAGTTCGGGTTGTCCCTTCACTCTTCCCCAGGGCTCTGCTTTGGAATTCCTCTTTTGGTGGGACACCTGAGGTAACAAACCTGAAAGGAGTCGTCCCATCCCACAGATTGACGAAAAACAATTGGGATCGGGCCAAATCCACAGAGAGGAAGATTCGTCCATGGCCCATGAGACCTCCCCAACATTCCACGGACATCGCTGAAACAAAATCCAGAGAAAAAACCAAAGCAAGCGCCTCAGACTCGCACTTTCTTCATATCCTGAAGAGTTCTTCTCATGGTTTGTAGATCGGGCGTGCCATACCTACGTCCCCAAACTTAAGCTGAGTTTGTGTTTTCAGTCTTCTGTCCTCAAAGTCCTGGGCCACACTCCCTCCAGGCTGGGGCACCTGGAGCCACACATAAGGACTGCCCCCACGCAATACATGGGAATTCTGCCCATTCCATTGTCAAAAATCGTACAAATTAGGAGAACCCTCCAAAGTCCCTGAGGCCATCCCAATAGTGTAGGTCGCCCGGGACAAAAAAGGGCGGTTGATACCGGCTGAGCATCTACCTCAACTCATCTACCTCCACTCATACCAAGAAGATTGAACCAGACAGGACCCGAGGCCATTATTGGATCCATTGCTTTGGTTTACAGGCATGTCTACTCAAAAGCCTGGATTCCAATACCAGCAGAGGGGATTTCCTGAGGCACCCATCAGAACAAATCTCGTCTCCACAAGGAAACTTGTGCATGGGAGCTATGCCAAAGCTTAGGAGAACACTTCGTGGTCCCGGTGCCACGTCCCCATTCCAAGGCGCTCATGGACACAAACACACGTTAGGACCCATCCTCTGGAAAGTGCATTTCAACTCAGCCACCCCGGTTGCTCCCGCAGATCCATTAGATCTAAACTGTCTTGTTGCTAGGAGACAATTGGAAGGCGAGGTGGACTTCCCCGGCATCCATCCTCGAACGGTGCCCTGGAGTCATTCCATATGGGATGTCCTGGAGCTGTCCAACAGGTCTCAATTGTCCCGCAGAAGGAATCCTTGAAGGGGGCATCCCACATCTCCCAACGTGGAAAACCTCCATGGCCTCGAGATTCCGCTCCCTTCATGAAGGGGCCGTCATACACAGAAACTCCAACCTGAGCCAACGTCGGATCCTCGCCCTGACTTCAGATGCATGAGATATTGGTTCAGATCTGCAGGGGGAACCTGCCGTGCCCTCACCCTGAGTCCGAAGTCTAGCTTGTGTTCTCAGAGTTCCGTCCTCACTCTCCTGGCCCCGAAGCCCTCAAGTTTGGCAATTCTGGACCGACAATGAAGCACTCTGCCTGCCCTCTAGAAAAAATATATTGCCTAATGAGCTGCCCAGGCAGCTTAAATGAAGATAAACCTACACGGCACTCGAATGTACCCAAATTATATAGTCTAACCTGGGCACTAATGCACTGTCTGACACAACCTGAGCCCGGACCTGCTGATCAACACCCAGACACCTGACCGCACGCTGAGCACATCAGACCCGCCATGGCCTTGGGTCATCATCTCTTCCCTACCTCAGTTTTCAGGCTTCAGATCCTAGACCTTATCTCCAATCACTGCCCACGGGTGACTGTGATGCAGAAATCAGAACTCTTCCTGACCCATGGCAAGAAACCTTGTGGTTGGCATGTTGTCCAACGTTCAGAGTAGGAGAAACAAGCATTCACCCTGAGGCCCCGCCCATTCTTGAGTGCGACGAGAGCATAAACACGCATTGTGACCTCAGCGAGAGTCCTGTCCTCTAGTAAGTCCTCTCAGTGGCTGGACCATTAGATGTCATAATGGGCTTGACATGTCCCTAGTCCCCAATTTTTAACCAGATTTCTGGTTGTCCAGTCGCCCCACCACAGGGCTCTACTCTGGAATCCCTCATTTGGTGGGACATCTGAGGTTGAAAAACAAAATGAAACAAATCGACAACAACAAAAAAACTGTCTTCTTCCATCCCCAGAATGACCCCAAACTCTTTGGACGGGACCGAACCCCCAGAGAGTAAGACTCGTCCATTCCCCATGAAGTCACCCGGCAATTTCACGACCATGAGTGACACGATATCCAGAGACATAAACTTGAGCAAGAGCCTCACACTCGCCCTTTTTTCATATCCCGAAGTGTTCTCCTCATGGTCTGTAGATCAGTCCTGCCATACCTATGAACCAAAACATAAGCCGAGTTTGTGTTTTCAGACAACTGTCCAAACAGCTCTGGCCTACACACCCTACAGGCTCAGGGCCCTGGAGCCAAACCTGAGGACTGTACTTGCCCTCTCCAAGGGAATTGTATGTGCCCATTCCAATGGCCACAACCCTACTAATAGGATAACGTCCAAAGTCCCTGAGGCCATCCCAATAGTTGTGGCTTCCCAGGACAAACAGGGGCAATCTGAGCCCATCTGAGCACCTACCTGACTCAGACCCGTAGACTGATGTGACCAGAGGTAAAATGGAACGAACAGGCCCCTAGGCACTAATCGGATCCATTGCTTTGGTTTGCAGGCATCTCTCCTCAGAGGCCTGGATCTCAATACCAGCATATGGCTGTTTCTTGACTCACCCATCAGAACAAAACTCATCTACACATGGGAAACATGCACGTTGGAGCTGTGTCAAAGCCTCTGTTTAGGAGAACCCTTCAGGGCCCCAGGGCCACCGCTTCATTCCAAGGTCTCCATAGACACAAAAACATATTAGGGCACATTCAAAGGAGAGTTCATTTCAACTCAGCCTCCTCGGTTGCCCCCCACATCCAGCAGATCTAACCTGTCTTGTTGCTTGGAGACAATTGGAATGCGAGGTGGGCTACCCAGCCATCCATCCTTAGAACCCTGCTCAGAATCGTTGGCCTGGAGCCAACCAACAGGTCTCAATTGTCCTGCAGAAGAATCTTTGCAGTTTGGAGCTTCTCACAACTCCCATCGTGGGAAAACCCTCATGTCCTCGTGATCCAACCCCCTTCAAGAAAGGGCCATCAGGGCAGAAAGTCCAACCTGAGCGATCGTCTGATCCTTGCCCTGACTTCAGATGCACGAGATCTCTATTGAGGTCTGTAGATTGTGCCTGCCATATCCTCACCCAGAAACCTAGGCCTAGCTTGGGTTCTCAGACTCCGTCCTCAGACTACTGGCCCACAAGCCCTCCAGTTGGGCAATCCAGAACTACAATGCCGCACTCTGCCTGCCCTACAGAAGTAAAACATTGCCCTCAGGGCTACCCCGATACCCCAAATGAGGATCCACCTGCACGCCATTCGGCTGAACCCCAAACATATAGGCTGACCTGGGCACTATTTCCCCTTCTGACCCAGCCTGAGCCTGGACCTCCTGGTCCCACCCAGACAGGTGGCCGCACACTGAGCACATCGGTCCCGCCATGGCCTTAGGTCGTCATCTCTTCCCAACTGCGGTTTTCAGGCTCCAGAACCTAGGCCTTATCTCCAACCACTGCCCAGGGTTGAAAATGATGCAGAAATCAGAACTCTTTCCCCATGGAAGAAACCTTGTGGTTGGCATGTTGTCCAACGTTCAGTGTAGTTGAAACAAGCGTGGCCCATGAGGCCCAGCCCGTGCTTGCGGGCCGCATTGGTCACAAACACACATTGTGAACCTCAGCCTGAGCCCAGGCCTCAGGTAAGGCCTCTCAGGGCCTATATGAAGAGACAGCATATTGGGCTTGCCATGCCCCTAGGCCCCAATTTTTAACCATAGTTCGGGGTGTCCCTTCACTCTTCCCCAGGGCTCTGCTTTGGAATTCCTCTTTTGGTGGGACACCTGAGGTAACAAACCTGAAAGGAGTCCTCCCATCCCACAGATTTACGAAAAACAATTGGGATCGGGCCAAATCCACAGAGAGGAAGATTCGTCCATGGCCCATGAGACCTCCCCAACATTCCACGGCCATCGCTGAAACAAAATCCAGAGACAAAAGCCTGAGCAAGCGCCTCAGACTCGCTCATTCTTCATATCCTGAAGAGTTCTTGTCATGGTTTGTAGATCGGGCGTGCCATACCTACGTCCCCAAACTTAAGCTGAGTTTGTGTTTTCAGTCTTCTGTCCTCAAAGTCCTGGGCCACACTCCCTCCAGGCTGGGGCCCCTGGAGCCACACATTAGGACTGCCCCCACCCAATCCATGGGAATTCTGCCCATTCCATTGTCAAAAATCGTACAAATTAGGAGAACCCTCCAAAGTCCCTGAGGCCATCCCAATAGTGTAGGTCTCCCGGGACAAAAAAAGGGCCGTTGATACCGGCTGAGCATCTACCTCCACTCATCTACCTCCACTCATACCAAGAAGATTGAACCAGACAGGACCCGAGGCCATTATCGGATCCATTGCTTTGGTTTACAGGCATGTCTACTCAAAAGCCTGGATTCCAATACCAGCAGAGGGGATTTCCTGAGGCACCCATCAAAACAAATCTCGTCTCCACAAGGAAACTTGTGCATGGGAGCTATGCCAAAGCTTAGGAGAATACTTCAGGGTCCCGGTGCCACCTCCCCATTCCAAGGCCCTCATGGACACAAACACACGTTAGGACCCAACTTCTGGAAAGTGCATTTCAACTCAGCCACCCCGGTTGCTCCCGCAGATCCATTATATCTAAACTGTCTTGTTGCAAGGAGACAATTGGAAGGTGAGGCAGACTTCCCAGGCATCCATCCTCGAACGGTGCTCTGGAGTCATTCCATATGGGATGTCCTGGAGCTGTCCAACAGGTCTCAATTGTCCTGCAGAAGGAATCCTTGAAGGGGGCATCCCACATCTCCCAACCTGGAAAACCTCCATGGCCTCGAGATACCGCTCCCTTCATGAAGGGGCCGTCATACACAGAAACTCGAACCTGAGCCAACGTCGGATCCTCGCCCTGACTTCAGATGCATGAGATATTGGTACAGATCTGCAGGGGGTACCTGCCTGGCCCTCACCCTGAATCCGAAGTCTAGCTTGTGTTCTCAGACTTCCGTCCTCACTCTCCTGGCCCCGATGCCCTCAAGTTTGGCAATTCCGGACCGACAATGAGGCACTCTGCCTGCCCTCTAGAAAAAATATATTGCCTAATGAGCAGCCCAGGCAGCTTAAATGAAGATAAACCTACACGGCACTCGAATGTACCCAAATTATATAGTCTAACCTGGGCACTAATGCACTGTCTGACACAACCTGAGCCCGGACCTGCTGATCAACACCCAGACACCTGACTGCACGCTGAGCACATCAGACCCGCCATGGCCTTAGGTCATCATCTCTTCCCTACCTCAGTTTTCAGGCTTCAGAACCTAGACCTTATCTCCAATCACTCCCCACGGGTGACTGTGATGCAGAAATCAGAACTCTTCCTGACCCATGGCAAGAAACCTTGTGGTTGGCATGTTGTCCAACGTTAAGTGTAGGAGAATCCAGCATTCACCCTGAGGCCCCGCCCATTCTTGAGTGCGACGAGAGCATAAACACGCATTGTGACCTCAGCGTGAGTCCTGTCCTCTAGTAAGTCCTCTCAGTGGCTGGACCATTAGATGTCATAATGGGCTTGACATGTCCCTAGTCTCCAATTTTTAACCAGATTTCTGGTTGTCCAGTCGCCCCACCCCAGGGCTCTACTCTGGAATCCCTCATTTGGTGGGACATCTGAGGTTGAAAAACAAAATGAAACAAATCGACAACAACAAAAAAACTGTCTTCTTCCATCCCCAGAATGACCCCAAACTCTTTGGACGGGACCGAACCCCCAGAGAGTAAGACTCGTCCATTTCCCATGAAGTCACCCGGCAATTTCACGACCATGAGTGACACGATATCCAGAGACAAAAACTTGAGCAAGAGCCTCACACTCGCCCTTTTTTCATATCCCGAAGTGTTCTCCTCATGGTCTGTAGATCAGTCCTGCCATACCTATGAACCAAAACATAAGCCGAGTTTGTGTTTTCAGACAACTGTCCAAACAGCTCTGGCCTACACACCATACAGGCTCAGGGCCCTGGAGCCAAACCTGAGGACTGTACTTGCCCTCTCCAAGGGAATTGTATGTGCCCATTCCAATGGCCACAACCCTAGTAGTAGGATAACCTCCAAAGTCCCTGAGGCCATCCCAATAGTTGTGGCTTCCCAGGACAAACAGGGGCAATCTGAGCCCATCTGAGCACCTACCTGCACTCAGACCCGTAGACTGATGTCCCCAGAGGTAAAAAGGAACGAACAGGCCCCTAGGCACTAATCGGATCCTTTGCTTTGGTTTCCAGGCATCTCTCCTCAGAGGCCTGGATTTCAATACCAGCATATTGCTGTTTCTTGACTCACCCATTAGAACAAATCTCATCTACACATGGGAAACATGCACGTTGGAGCTGTGTCAAAGCCTCTGTTTAGGAGAACCCTTCAGGGCCCCAGGGCCACCGCTTCATTCCAAGGTCTCCATAGACACAAAAACATATTAGGACACATCCACAGGAGAGTCCATTTCAACTCAGCCTCCTCGGTTGCCCCCCACATCCAGCAGATCTAACCTGTCTTGTTGCTTGGAGACAATTGGAATGCGAGGTGGTCTACCCAGCCATCCATCCTTAGAACCCTGCTCGGAATCGGTGGCCTGGAGCCAACCAACAGGTCTCAATTGTCCTGCAGAAGAATCTTTGCAGTTTGGAGCTTCTCACAACTCCCATCGTGGGAAAACCCCATGTCCTCGTGATCCAACCCCCTTCAAGAAAGGGCCATCAGGGCAGAAAGTCCAACCTGAGCGATCGTCTGATCCTTGCCCAGACTTCAGATGCACGAGATCTCGATTGAGGTCTGTAGATTGTGCCTGCCATATCCTCACCCAGAAACCTAGGCCTAGCTTGGGTTCTCAGACTCCGTCCTCAGACTACTGGCCCACAAGCCCTCCAGTTGGGCAATCAGGAACTACAATGCCACACTCTGCCTGTTCTACAGAAGTAAAACATTGCTTTCATTGCTACCCCGAAACCCCAAATGAAAATCAACCTGCACGCCATTCGGCTGAACCCCAAACATATAGGCTGACCTGGGCACTATTTCCCCTTCTGACCCAGCCTGAGCCTGGAACTCCTGGTCCCACCCAGACAGCTGGCCGCACACTGAGCACATCGGACCCGCCATGGCCTTAGGTCGTCATCTCTTCCCAACTGCGGTTTTCAGGCTCCAGAACCTAGACCTTATCACCAACCACTGCCCAGGACTGAAAATGATGCAGAAATCAGAACTCTTTCCCCATGGCAAGAAACCTTGTGGTTGGCATGTTGTCCAACGTTCAGTGTAGTTGAAACAAGCGTGGCCCATGAGGCCGAGCCCATGCTTGCGGGCCACATTGGTCACAAACACACATTGTGACCCTCAGCCTGAGCCCAGTCCTCAGGTAAGGCCTCTCAGGGCCTATATGAAGAGACAGCATATTGGGCTTGCCATGCCCCTAGGCCCCAATTTTTAACCATAGTTCGGGGTGTCCCTTCACTCTTCCCCAGGGCTCTGCTTTGGAATTCCTCTTTTGGTGGGACACCTGAGGTAACAAACCTGAAAGGAGTCCTCCCATCCCACAGATTTACGAAAAACAATTGGGATCGGGCCAAATCCACAGAGAGGAAGATTCGTCCATGGCCCATGAGACCTCCCCAACATTCCACGGCCATCGCTGAAACAAAATCCAGAGACAAAAGCCTGAGCAAGCGCCTCAGACTCGCTCATTCTTCATATCCTGAAGAGTTCTTGTCATGGTTTGTAGATCGGGCGTGCCATACCTACGTCCCCAAACTTAAGCTGAGTTTGTGTTTTCAGTCTTCTGTCCTCAAAGTCCTGGGCCACACTCCCTCCAGGCTGGGGCCCCTGGAGCCACACATTAGGACTGCCCCCACCCAATCCATGGGAATTCTGCCCATTCCATTGTCAAACATCGTACAAATTAGGAGAACCCTCCAAAGACCCTGAGGCCATCCCAATAGTGTAGGTCGACTGGGAAAAAAAAGGGCGGTTGATACCGGCTGAGCATCTACCTCCACTCATCTACCTCCACTCATACCAAGAAGATTGAACCAGACAGGACCCGAGGCCATTATCGGATCCTTTGCTTTGGTTTACAGGCATGTCTACTCAAAAGCCTGGATTCCAATACCAGCAGAGGGGATTTCCTGAGGCACCCATCAGAACAAATCTCGTCTCCACAAGGAAACTTGTGCATGGGAGCTATGCCAAAGCTTAGGAGAATACTTCAGGGTCCCGGTGCCACCTCCCCATTCCAAGGCCCTCATGGACACAAACACACGTTAGGACCCAACTTCTGGAAAGTGCATTTCAACTCAGCCACCCCGGTTGCTCCCGCAGATCCATTATATCTAAACTGTCTTGTTGCAAGGAGACAATTGGAAGGTGAGGCAGACTTCCCAGGCATCCATCCTCGAACGGTGCTCTGGAGTCATTCCATATGGGATGTCCTGGAGCTGTCCAACAGGTCTCAATTGTCCTGCAGAAGGAATCCTTGAAGGGGGCATCCCACATCTCCCAACCTGGAAAACCTCCATGGCCTCGAGATACCGCTCCCTTCATGAAGGGGCCGTCATACACAGAAACTCGAACCTGAGCCAAAGTCGGATCCTCGCCCTGACTTCAGATGCATGAGATATTGGTACAGATCTGCAGGGGGTACCTGCCTGGCCCTCACCCTGAATCCGAAGTCTAGCTTGTGTTCTCAGACTTCCGTCCTCACTCTCCTGGCCCCGAAGCCCTCAAGTTTGGCAATTCCGGACCGACAATGAAGCACTCTGCCTGCCCTCTAGAAAAAATATATTGCCTAATGAGCAGCCCAGGCAGCTTAAATGAAGATAAACCTACACGGCACTCGAATGTACCCAAATTATATAGTCTAACCTGGGCACTAATGCACTGTCTGACACAACCTGAGCCCGGACCTGCTGATCAACACCCAGACACCTGACCGCACGCTGAGCACATCAGACCCGCCATGGCCTTAGGTCATCATCTCTTCCCTACCTCAGTTTTCAGGCTTCAGAACCTAGACCTTATCTCCAATCACTCCCCACGGGTGACTGTGATGCAGAAATCAGAACTCTTCCTGACCCATGGCAAGAAACCTTGTGGTTGGCATGTTGTCCAACGTTAAGTGTAGGAGAATCCAGCATTCACCCTGAGGCCCCGCCCATTCTTGAGTGCGACGAGAGCATAAACACGCATTGTGACCTCAGCGTGAGTTTTGTCCTCTAGTAAGTCCTCTCAGTGGCTGGACCATTAGATGTCATAATGGGCTTGACATGTCCCTAGTCTCCAATTTTTAACCAGATTTCTGGTTGTCCAGTCGCCCCACCCCAGGGCTCTACTCTGGAATCCCTCATTTGGTGGGACATCTGAGGTTGAAAAACAAAATGAAACAAATCGACAACAACAAAAAAACTGTCTTCTTCCATCCCCAGAATGACCCCAAACTCTTTGGACGGGACCGAACCCCCAGAGAGTAAGACTCGTCCATTTCCCATGAAGTCACACGGCAATTTCACGACCATGAGTGACACGATATCCAGAGACAAAAACGTGAGCAAGAGCCTCACACTCGCCCTTTTTTCATATCCCGAAGTGTTCTCCTCATGGTCTGTAGATCAGTCCTGCCATACCTATGAACCAAAACATAAGCCGAGTTTGTGCTTTCAGACAACTGTCCAAACAGCTCTGGCCTACACACCATACAGGCTCAGGGCCCTGGAGCCAAACCTGAGGACTGTACTTGCCCTCTCCAAGGGAATTGTATGTGCCCATTCCAATGGCCACAACCCTAGTAGTAGGATAACCTCCAAAGTCCCTGAGGCCATCCCAATAGTTGTGGCTTCCCAGGAAAAACAGGGGCAATCTGAGCCCATCTGAGCACCTACCTGCACTCA